>NW_015150725.1:81689-83838 GCF_000732505.1 Cyprinodon variegatus | reverse complement strand
TGTATTTTATTATAACCAAATATCTCATGATTGTAAACTTAAAAAGGAAAAATGCAGATTTACGGTATTATAAAGTATAAGTAACAGTAAAGGTGATACTTGTTTGGTGCGATGGCCTTAAAGACCCAGCGTGTCAGATGTACTTCCACCTGCCGCTGCACCAAGAGAAGTGGCTGATTATTGTTTCCTGCTTCCTAAAGATGAGCTCATTTATATCAGGAGAGTTTATAGATGCCACAGAATCCAAATGAAAGTTGTATCTATTCATCAGACCCAAAATTTCGATCTTTATCCTCCACAAAATGAATTCTAAACACAGCTTTATTGAGCCAGGCGACATTCGGGGAAAACAAACTTTGCTCAAAGCTTTATTTCTTAATGAATCAAACAAAGGCTGATTTTATTCAATGCTGACGAGTTTCTCAAGCATCAAACACTTTATCTTTTGCTGCAAAATGACAGAAGCTTAGCCATATTCGCATATTAATTAAGCATGGCCCATCTCATTGTCACACGTCAACAGAGGCATCTTTTATTCATCTGCTGTATGGCTGGCGAGTCTGCAAACAGATGTGCACATCCAGACTTGGCACATAGGCTTGTTGGGGAGTTGGATTTGGTGAACACTTATATACACAGTCCACATTTGCACATAAATATTCACAGAAGCGCTGCACATTAGCTGACGGTGATTAGGGTCCATAGTCGATCATTTTGGGTCTGTTGCAGACAAAATGAACAGCCTGGAAGAAAAAGAAGAGGAAGCTCCAACGTGCAGAGCAGGTAGAGAGAGGATAATACCTGCAGAAAGGGACGAGGAGGAGTCGCTGTCCTTTGTACCTGCAGCATAAACGAGGCTCTTGGCCTCTGTCTAACTTCATGGCAGGGGTTTTCTTCTTGAGCTCATGATGCAACGTTACGTCGCAGGTGGAGCTCAGACACCAAGTGCTCTCAATCCAGCTTTTAGCCGATAGGATCTTGTTCCTGCCTGGAACTTTCCTATATCCCATTAAGCTGCCTTTGATTTTCTTTTTTTTTTAGTCCCTCACCTCAAGTAGGTGACAATTAAACCTCCTGATTCCTGCTGATAGCCCAACTCCCATCTGCACCTGACACACAGGTGTCAGAGCACCTTCAGTGCCAGCTGTTGCCATGGTTACGCTATCGCCTGCTCATGTAATCCTCTGCCTTTACAAGGAATATGTTATCTGACTTTTCCAGCTGATTGGGGGATTTACCCCCCAGCTTTGCCAGCTTGCCTCTTTCCAGATCCGATTCAATGAGCTCAGATTACCGCCTCAAACTTGTGAATTTGTGTTCATAAGTGATGGAAGTTGCACATCAAGTTTGTGATCTAAAATAAATCTGCCAGTCAAACTCAAGTGCATACAGAAAGAAATGTATGAGCATAAAAACTTCGGATTTCCAAAACACCCAAAGAAACAGAAGCATTTAGAAAGCAGACAGGATGCAATGTGAACCGAGTCTGTGTCGTTTCTGAATAATATGAACCACACAGCAAACTGACCAATAAGAGAGCAGAGTCTGGATGAAGCGATTTCAAAAATGTACGACAACCAGCCTGCAGCTGCAGATACGTTTATACATCGATCACTGCTGTCATCTCAAAGGAACATCATTGCAAAGCTGAGCTTCTATGCATTATTTATGGAAACCTGATGTTATTTATAACATATGATGTTTAGTCCATTCAGGTGACCCCCCCCCCCCCCCCCAATATTAGGACCTATTAGGACACAACACACTTGAAGAAGTCTTTAGTTGGTATTTTTCTTGTTTATTTTTCTTTTTGCAAGATAAAATGCCACGAAAGATAAAGAACACCATCAACCATTTAAGGTCCAGAGACATTTTCTATTATAATCTGTTACTTTAAACAGAAATAAAATGAGGTGTTTATTATGTTATACATTGATTTTTTAAATAAAAAAATAGAAAATCCATTTTAAAATCTAAAGTGTTTTTTGAAGTAGAGAACAACAATCGTTCAGTTTGGTTTATAGATAATTTCCTGATTCCCATATTTTCCCATATTTTCTCAAACCCCTGAACTGATGGTTTGTTATTTCCTTTCTTTTTTCTGTCTTAATGTTGGCAGTGGGCTTTAGGCTGCCCTGCAAGGCTTTAA
>NW_015150725.1:68365-81445 GCF_000732505.1 Cyprinodon variegatus | reverse complement strand
GTGTCTAAAAGTAGCAGCAGCAGCAACCCAGACTGACAGCTCATTGGCTCATTTGGATCACGTGCAGCCTGGAGCCGGACGCTCCCCAGGGCTTTACCGTATTAACAGGAGAAGAGGCGCAGGTGAAGTTAGACACTGTCATATGATAACATGCAGTCATTTCTAAATGTTTTAAATCAGGATGGGTCCGGATCCGGACCGCGGTCCGCTAATCTGTGACCTCTGATGTAGAGCAGTGTAGTAAATATATATTAGTAATTGAGAGCTTAAAGTAGCACCTAGGCTATCCTTCCATCACATTAGCAAAGCTTCAGGTCAAACTTCCTGATGTTGCTTCAACTGACCCATCTATGAAGCTTTTGCAGCATGAAGAAAGATCCTTTTAATCTTCAACGTTCAACGGCTGCACCAACCAGTCCAGAAACTACCGGTGCCCATGAGCAAAGTGCCTCATTTGTCTCAGCGTTACGGTAATTCCTGAAAACAAGAGACTATCCTTTAATATCTAAAGCAAGTTGTTTTTCTAGAGCAAATTTCAGTAGCAGGATCTTTCAAAGGGCTGTGCATGAAAACAGGAGTAGAAACATCATAGAAAAAGTAATGCAGTGCAATAAAAATTATTAACTAATGGAGGTAAATAATTTAAGAAAACAGAAACAATTAATAATAATTATTATATTTAGTCTCCATTTAAAGGTTTTTGTATTTTAGCTGTTTTCTGGTAGTTTGAAAATGAAAAGCTGCTTCTTCCTGTTTGCTTCTGGTTCTGGGTGCAGAGAAGATCTGAGCTTAGGGACCTGTGCACAATATAATAATATTTATTACTTTAATTATGAAAAAATGACCTTTTCTTCTGTAAATTCTACAAATACCTTTCACCTCAGAGTGAACATATGTCCAATTAATGTAAAAGTTTGTTTTTATTGTTTTTTTTGTTGCTACATGATGTTTGCTTAAAGGCTCCATCGTAGTTAAGTCTTTGCAATGCAATTTATTTTACAAGCACCTTAAAAAGGTTTTGGGCCATGCAGCCTGTAAACAGATGAGCACATAGCCATCCGGGACCTGTGCTGTTATTAGAAGCTATTTAAGGCTCGGTCCAGAGGAGCGATTGGTCTTAAGTGACTGGATCTCTGGGGCTCTGAGTCTGTTAAGATGAATTCTCCTGCGATCCCGCTCTATTGAATCTCATGAGAGACCAGCTGCTTCACAGGGTAATATAGGTGCTTATTTATAGCCACTTCAGGTAGGTGGGCAGCTGTGTGGTGGGGAAGATTTTCCAAAATGAAAAGGAAAATCCCCTCACAGCACTCAGGAGCATTTTCTTGGCTCAGACACCTGCTATGAAATAATAAAACCTTATTGATGGGCTGCAAAGATCCAGCCACATATTATTGGTGGCTCTCTCTGACTGGATGAGATCTGATTTTAATTCAAGGCCAATATTGGAAAATCCATATATCAGCCTGAGCCCAAACACAAGGCCACATGTGCCTAGAGAAGCGGGCAGGGGGGCACTCAGAGTCACACAGATGGATGGCGGATTCTGTTGTTTGGTCTCAGAATGAAGGAGCCCTGAGACTCCACATGGATCTGTCACTGCAAACCAACTTAAAGATGAAAACTCACAGTTGGATTCTCCTGCATGCTGGGAGAGAAAGATTGGAGTACAGAAAAAGGGAAGAAAGGGGAGGCCAGTGTGATGGAAACTATAGAGAGGCAGACAGGAAAAAGGGAAAAAGAAAGGGATGGCGGTAGGAAAGAGGAGGGCAGAGGAGACGCTGGGGGTCTTTGGGGAGTTGCTGTCAAACTTCTCCAGGAAAGTGCGAAGGCAGAGAAACCAGTTCACACACAAACAGCCACATGTACCCACAAAGAGCGCGACAGCAGGTCTGGGCAGAGTGACGTCTATTGAAGTCTTTGCACAAACATCACTAAGCAATAGTCCCAGAAGGCTTTGCCTTCAACACAGACATCATCTTATCAAGACGTAGACACAAAAAAAATCCCTGAACTGATGGGAAAAAATGTTGGATATCAAAGCAGATTGATGTCCAGGTATCAGAAACTGACATGAACACATCTATTCAGGGCTGAGTGCAGAAGGTGACCTGGAGGAAGACGCTTTCTACTGTCTTTAAATTCCTGCTGAGACGTTACATCCTCCTGATAGCTGCTGGTTTATATTGAACATGCTGTTGTTTCCATAGACACACATACATGTTTACATCTATTCAGGTATCAGAGCTTTTTCTGTGGTTATAAATGCACCTTCAGTCTGTTCCTCCTGTTTGTTGGGAAAACATTGTGTGAATTCATCTGGAGCCTGTAGGACTTCATAATGAGAACATGTCAGTGGCTGAACTGGGACATAGTAACCGTGAAACAGAGCTTCCACTGGCAGCCAGCATGTGACCTCCATCTGCAGCCATTTCCATTCAACAGTTTGTTCAATATGGATCTTTTTGTATCACTGGTTATGAACAGAGGATTATTGGAATCATGCCTCTGGCATTGAACTATAACTACAAAAGAGATTTCCTCCATCATGCTTATCCCAGCGCGGGTGGTGAGGGGTGCTGGTCTCCATCTCCAGCTGTCTACGGGCGAGAGGTGGGGTCCATCTTGGACAGGTCTCCAGTCCACAGCAGGGCAACACAGAGACAAACAGCCATTCACACCTAAGGAGGATTTAGAGAAGCCAGCTAATCTAACAGTCATGTTTTTGGACTGTGGGAGGAAGCCGGAGTACCCGGAGAGAACCCACGCATGCTCACGGAGAACATGCAGACTCCATGCAGAAAGAACCCAGGCAGGGAATCAAACCCAGAACCTTCTTTCTGCAAGGAAGCCCACTGCCCCACTGAGCAGCCCTAGAGATTTCTTATAACAACATATTAGCAGCATATAGCACGTCCCAAAAGGTGCAAGTCTCTAATAAATGAACCAAAGACGACCCTTAAAGGAGAAGTCTGGCTACCAAATAATGACCTGCTGGAAAATCCTTCTTGGTTCTTCCAAACCAGGTGTACGATATTCACCTAGGTTGTGTGCACGCATCAGTCTAACACCCCCATTGTGCATCTCTAGTGTTAATTGAGAAACAAGAAAAACATTTAATTCAAAATAGCTCTATTTTCCCACAGTTGGGAAATTCAGTGTGAAAGTAGCAGCATCCATCAAGTTAATAACAAAAGGCAGAAAGAAACACTTCCAGAGGGATAAAATCTGCAAAACACCAACATCCTTGGTCATAATAATATCTGTGTTACTAATAGCTGCAAGAAACTGCTAATATTTCTCCATTCTACAAAGAACCTGTGCAACCAGTAGCAGGTTTGCCAGCATCCGCTTGGCCTGCTGGGAGCATCACAGATCAGTAACAACAGTAGCTGGGAGGGAGGATCTATAGAAGCGCTCTTTAGTGCACTTAGGAGGCACAAAGGATTCAACCGCTGATCTTCCAGGTTTTATTTAATCCTAAGAAATATATGAATCAAACAAATCTGCATATAATGACAATGATGATAATCAACAGATTTTTTTAAACAAAACTCAGTCTATGCATTTTGCTCAAATGAATACTTAAAGTATTCATTCATTCATTCATTCAGTACACATTCTATTAGTTCCTGAAGGTCAGCTGCCTGCTCTGAAAGCAAACATCCGCTGGTGGTGGTGGAGGAATCTGTATGATGTTTAAGGACCAAGAGATTCATAGTGCAGGATTTGTGTTTATGTGTTAATCTGGTCCATTGGGCCTCAGAAAGCATTTGCACAAGAAATTTTATTCATAAATGGTTCTTACGAGTGATTCAGTAAACATCACATTTACTATTTTTTTTTATTTCTAACCATCTTTCAGGCATAAACAGTTTTTCTAAGTTCTCCAGACTGATGCAGGAATCGTGTTCCATCAGTCAGCTGTTATCCAAACCAAGTTTTTCACTAAATTAACCCGTTTGTTGCTACTTAGAAGCAATCGTCCATCTTATTAGGCAACTTTTTATTGGCCGATGACAGAACTATGGTCCCTCCCCCTGCAGCTGGCATGTGGGGATCCAGGGGACGGAACAGTCAGTGACTCTATGGGAGATCCAGCTACTATTGAAATATATCTAGAACAGAAAATAGATGATGAGCTCAGGATCAAAGTAAGACTCCATGGCAGCTGCTTGGCTCCATTATTATATAGAAAGTGGAATATTTGGTTTGATTCTGTCTGAATTCATCATTTATGTTTATGTTACTGAGAGAGATGAAGGGTGAAATAAAAGGATAATGAATGAGTGTTTTTATTAAAAGGAGAATTAGCTAAATGTTTTGTTGTGTTGGTGGACGGTGAACTCATTCATTATTTCTACCATTATTTCATGTTACAGCTCTTCCCTTCAACAGTAACTTTATTTTATTTTCTTCTGTCACAGTAATTATGCTGATTTTTACACTTCTGATGCGAAGGTGGACGGCATCACGTTTACGACCGTTACTGAAGTTAAGAACGTTTGTTGAATCTGACGTGTCGCGTTCGTAAGAGGAGGAGAAAAGTAACAGAAAAGGGAAAATGCTGAATTGATTTAAAGTTCTTTTTTAAACCAGGTAACTGAGGTAAATATTGATTCTGTCAAATATCACAGTATTTCTTTGTTGTGAATAAAAATACCAGTATTGAGGAATATAATTACATGATATTGATCCAAAATATGGAAACAATTTTAAATGTAAAATCTATCTATAGGCAAATATTTATTAGATATTTATTCTAAACACTTTAACCTTTAGCAACCAGTTAAGCCTGAGAGCTTCTTCTTCAGATACTCTGTTCTGCCCTCAGCAGAGCAGCCATGAGATCCTGTAAAGGTTTTACAGACATATAGAAAACATAACATATCATCTCAGTTATGAAACTGCGATAAATCGGGGTAAATTGTTCTTAGACCAGTACAGTAATATCTTTCGCCAATTTCTTGCCAATCTAAACCCCTACAGTTTACCGTAATCAACTTCAATGATTATATCCAATCTTATCTCCTAATCTAATCAAACACTGTTCCACTCCTCGTCCCGTTCGTCCATCAGTCAGTGGCTAACTTGGGGTCTATCGTCTTTCCTCTTTTTCTGGGAGTAAACTTGAAGCTTCAAACTGGGTAACTGGATGTAAATCTAACTATATGTCTGGACTAACTAAATTAGCTGCACTTAATGAATTTGCCCCTAACTGGACTTGGAAACAATTGGGACAGTAATCAGTTGTGTAAAGTAGGTTTGGGTTGCATCGGTGGTCAGCCAGTCCTGCTAATTAGACTCAGTTGAAATAATGAGCTTTTGTAACAGCATAACTAAATGAAACCAATAGAAAAATTAATAAAAAAAATATCTACAATGACTATGAGGACCGTTAATATTAAGGCCTCATTAGACATTATTCATAAACAACATTTTGTTTTAATAAGGACAGAGTCTTTGCGTATTTTTTCTGCTCATGCTTCTCAGAGGTGAAGATAAAAGCCTCTTTGGAGAAAATCACCCACAGCAGTCTTGTGGCCAGCTTTAACTGCTTTCAGAAACCAATTAACAGACAATTACAAGACAGACATAGTCAAACACTGGTGAACATGGCAGCTGTTAGCAGGCAGGGCAGCGCGCGGCTATTAGCCTACCACACAGCATGCCCTTCAGAGGGACTGAATTACAGATATGCATGTAGGTCTGTGTGTGCGCTCCACAGCAGGGCAAACAACCACCATAAAGCCATGGTTTCCATAACACATTCTCCTGAAAAAAGCACACAGGGGGCTCCTCAACAACCTGCAGCATGGCTTTCTATGAGTAGAGGGGTTGTGTGTGTGAGATGGTTATTGCCACTGAGGGGGCCATAACGGTCTCAGAGCCTGGCCACCATGAGTAAACTGTCTACAAGTGTAGCCAAACAAGCACAGCGCACACAAACCTACACACACACACACACACAGCGTGTGGATATACGACCTGAGGGTTGGCTATGAGGAGCTGGCCTGTGTGATGTATAAGCCAAGGCCTCGGTCATAGATCTAATAAATACAATGAACTGGACCTTGAGGCGCATGCAGACGCTTTTTTTCTGGCAAAGGCTGAGCTGATCTGCCTCTCTGCCCTAAAACACAAACAAATGCAGAATAAAACAGCATTCCTGAAACGCTGCTGCGGCGCGTCGGTCACCTGACATGGTGTAACTGGCTGTAACCGGTGCTGAAACCGGTGCTGAAACCGGTCGTTCTGAGCGTGGTGCAGCGTCGTCGAGTCGTCGTCTTGCTCCAGGCGAGCCATCTGCCGGGGCTGACATGCGATAACCAGGCACATAATCCAATCTTCAGTCACTCGCATCACTTGAACAGCACATTTCAGGTGTTGCAGGGCGCGGCGTGGACGCCTGTGGTTAATGCAGTTATTGGGAATGTGGCCGGGGTAATTAATTAGTGCCTGGAATGTTTGCCCAGTCACTATCCTTCCTCAAATCTTTGTCCTCAAACTGATTTTAACTGAACAGAAGCTCAATCTCCCTTTTTCCCTTTGGTTCCTTTCATTTTATTTCTTTTGTACTCTCCTTCTCACCTAATTTAATTTGGTTGGTTCTTTGATTCTCAGCTGGCAGAATGCAATCCTCACCTAATGATGTGATGGGTCATGCAATTAGAGGAGTCTGCAGATGCCTCGTGTTGTTAACGCTGACCACACGTCTGCATTCGCTCTAAAAAAGTAGGAGTATTTGTTGGCGGTAAAATCACGTTTGTTCGCATAGTAAGACTGGAGCTTAATTAACCATTAAACTTAAGCCACAGCTTCCATTTACACACTAATGCAGGTCTACTGACCAATAACACAAATACTTCCATAAACAGTTTTGTGTGACTTTGTGTATTTCTGAGACACACATATCCTGTAAAGGGATAATGTTCAATACTGATCAGATTATTAAATGATATCCGAACAGGAAGATGCTGGATTAACCTTAAAGTAAATATCTTTACATCACAAATATCATCCTTCAGAATAAAACAAGCTACTGCAAATTGTTTAAGAAACATATGATCAGATCAGTCTGATACATGTATATAGATAGGCTCACATTAAATAGAGAATTTAATTGAGTCCTTCACTTTGAACTCATTTCTTTATCTGATTATTTTCCTTTTTTGAGTCACGGCTCCACAGTAGGATTACAGAAGATATGCAGCCTCTTTTCTGACCAGTCCTGCAAATAACAGCACTTCCTGTCCCGATCATGGCGCTGATGACTGGCTGAATTATTCATCATATTCACCTGTCTCACTCTAACTCTAACTTACTGCTGATCCACCTGTTCCTGCCTCTATTTAAGCTGCCTGCTACCAGTCATCACAGCAGGTTATTCTCTCTGGCCAGTGGGGAGGGTGTGTCCAGCATTAACTTAGTGTTTCTGATTTCCTGGCTCTCAACCACTGAGCCAGTCTGTTCCCGTCTAACCTGCCTGTTTCCACTCATCAGTTGTGGTAGTTCTCTTGCCAGCGATGAGAACGTTTCAGCGTTACCTGTTTGTGTTCCGGTTGCCTGATCCTGACTCATTGGACCTCTGAGCCTTCCAGTTCATGTTCTGATCTATTTGCCTGACCTGTCTTCGGACTCCTGCTGGATTCTGCCTGTTAGCCTAGCCTGGATCTGCTTCCTGACCCCCACCTGGATTGTCCCTTCGCTAACTCTTCGGATCTCTGATCTTCTGGCTCTGACATCGTCTCGTGGATTATCCTGTCTTACTTCCTCTGCTTGGATCTGATCTCCTGCTTATTCTGCAGCCTTCAAGGCTTCAGCGTCTGGAAGTCCCTGTTTGGCAACCGTTGCGTCTTGTCAGCGGAGCGGCTGGAATCAAACACGTTCTCTGGGCTCGGACTGAACTGTTAAACCAGAGGTTCCTGCCTTAGACGCCCTCGCTGCTGTTTCTGCAGTTCCATCTTATAATAAAAGCTTTTTGAGTTGCCTTGAATACTGGGTCGTCTGTTCTGAGCCGTGACACGTTGCTCTATAAACCACAGACTTCCAATAAAAGTTAAAGAGAGACAATCAGGGAACAGTTCCCTGTTGGGATCCTGTACTGCTAAATACCAATTAGATAATTGAAACTGGACTCATCATTGTTCCAGAAGGTTGTAGAAATCTCCACCTGTCTGAAATGTTTGATGCAGGAAATCTACAGAAATAAAGAAAGCTAAAAGTGTGCCTGCTTTTCCAGATATACGGTAAATCGGTTTATTTAAGAAGTTATTATTACATGAACCTCCAGAGTTCCCAGGTTTTAAGAGGTATGTTTCTAAATGCATGAGGGGATACGGAATACCACTTTATAAAAACAGAGAGGGAGACAGAGACTGCAGCAAGTTTGCTTCTGTTTCTGGTATCGTTCTGTTCACCGGATTTCATTTCACTGATTTTTTTCCTTTCTTTCTTATATAAATGTTTAAGGTTTGAATAAAATATTACAGAAAAGGAAGAATGTCTCTTTTGTAACTAAAGAATTACATAAAATAATGCAACCAAGCGGCTTCTCGTAAAAATACTAAATTTAAAATGATTTATTAGCTTACAAAACCAAACCAAAAACCAAAAAAATGGTGACAGTCGGAAAAATAAATCATCTTTACAGCCAAAAGTTCCTGGAAATAATCCTAATTTCTGATCACTATCGGCTTAAACTGGGCGGCCGAGCAACATGTCATTCATTTCCAGAGCGTAACTCTTCATAATCAAAGCAGGTAAAAATCGAAGGAGAGGATTTTTTACAGCTTTATTTATGTGAAGTTTTCACAATGAAAAAGCTGTTTTTGTTCAGGTTGGACTTAAAACTGATATTTGAATATAAACCAAGTTCTTTTCTCCATTTTTCTGCAGACACCTGCTGTATGCTGACTGATGAGAATTTCACAGAGCTGGACTCTCATGGCTGCATACGTCCAGTATGTGGTTTTAAATGATCAAACTCTGACTTCTTAAATATTAACCGTTAGAAACTAAACTTAATCAATTTACTAATTTTGACTCTTTATAGAGAGAAACCAAATTTTATTTACATCTATTTTCCTCAATCCGTAAATTGATCTCAGATAAATTTTTAGTTTCAGAAATGAAAACAAGACATTTATCTTTAATTCGTATAAGATTTGATGTTTAATAAATTAAAAGTAGTTTTTGCCAAAATGTGGGCTTCATAAAAATGATGTTTAACATCTGCTTCACTTTTTAAAAGGTGATTTAATCAGAAAAATCAAGCCTTCACTGAATGTAACTGTACAGACGCTGAGGATAATTCAGACTTTGACCTGTTTCATGCTCCATGCTGTTTTATATATGCTTTAAATTATATATTTCATCTCTTTTTCTGAGTTGATTTTATTGGTGATTATAATGAAGCCCTTGTTACCCTGAGAAAAGCTGCAATATTCTGTAAATGAAGATTCCTTACCCTCCTAAATGGATTAGGAGTTTATTTGCGTAAATCTTCTGTGAAGCACATGTTGCATGAATATGTGTCATAGATACAAGGAATCCTGTGCAAAATGTTGCACTGACCGTGTGATGCATGTTCAGCCGTGCACCATGTTCAATGCCTCAATCTGTTTATCAAGTGTTTAGAAAATGCACTTCTACACTCACAAAAATTATGAAGCAGGATGCATGAACCATCCTGTTGATCTCATGCAAAAAGCAATCCCACTGATGGACATAATCCTTTAGCTAGAGGAATGGGGGGGTGGAAAAGGTCCGGCCCTGACAGGAAGAAGCAGCTACAGCTGCTGCGGTTTGAAGCAACTCTGCATCCATGAAATTAAACGACCGCTTTGATGAAAAAAGACCTGAAACATTTTTATTGGACTGAAAAATACTGCAGTATTTAAACAGACGTAGGTGAGCCCCTGTGGGGGGGGGGGCATCGTGTTCACATAACAGTCACAAAGGGAATGACACGGTGGGGGCTGCGTCTTTGTTTACACGGGTGCAGCCAGCGGAACGAAGCGTGTTTCAGGCTGAACGGTCTGTGGAGCGCCGGATGCTCCGACATGTTAGCATCTCCTGTCACTCTGCTCCTGATTACACTAAAAAAAACCAACAGATCAGTTTAAAACGAGTAATTAGAAGATCTTCTGTTGATTAGGTTTGATAATATTGTCTTTTTAGATTATTACAAAATAAAAGTATTTTCTTTTTTTTCTACTACTCCCAGTTTTATCTCAGTGTAAATCTATCCAGTTACAATGATTGTAATACATTATTTTAGGCTCTGCTGACTCAATCAAACCACTTTATACTTGTTATTATACTTTAATAGTATGAAAAACTACCTGCAGTCTGATTGACAGACGTTTAACTGATGTGAAACATTGTTTAGTTTTTTAGCCTTTGGGCCAAATTAAAAGAATGAGTCTTAAAATCTGAAAGACTGCAGGAGAAAAATGTCCTAAAGCAACAAACATAAACTTAAAAATAATCCGGGAGACTGACCCACATGAAACTATGAAACTTTGATTTCAGAATCGGCTGGATGCAAGTATCTTTTCATAATATTCGTATCTATAGGTTGTTTAGTAGATGTTTTCCTGCGTATTTTCTCCACTTTCTCCTGCATGTCTGCTTTCAATCTGCAGAGCAGATCTATGGATGCAGAACATGAACAATTGGACAATCTGGGAGAAACAATCCATGTACTGTAGATTAGAAACACATAGTTTACAATTATTGAGCTTGGATACATAAAATCACATTCAGTGATTGTAATTTCTTTTCCTTTTTTGATGATAATAATAATAATACATATTACTGTATTTATCAGCATTTTTGATAAAACAAATAAGCTTTACAAGGTTATTGAAAGCTTTATAATGCAGAAGTGGATCTGCTGTTTTATGGATCCAGTGAAGGTGTTTAAGGACGGATGTTCCACAGTTCTATGAACCTAACTTTGACTTTTAAAGAAGTCCAGTATGTCTTTCTTTATTTCAGACATTATGGCGTCAAATAACCAAACACACAAACAAACGACACACATGCATTACAACCTGATAATCCAACCCTTCTAGATCACAAGAAAAAGTTAATAATTTAAAGTTGGGACGTCTGTTTGCAGACCCACGTTCTTCTCTGAGACCGTGAGGACACAGAGACGTAGGACATCAGCAGCGCTGTGACCGTCCAATCACAGAACTCATTCAGTGGCACATAAAGACGGAGGGCCAATCAGGAGCTGGTTTGCAGGTCTAAACTCAGGGAAGCGAGCTTAAGCTTGAGCAGCGCTTTTCCGCTTGGTCCTAGTGCCTGGCGATTGTTTGTGTACTGTAGTGTACTGTAGTGTTTTTAGGACATTAAAAAGTGCATCCGTGATGGAGAACAGCAGGGATTAGCAAAGAGATCATTTCCAGTAAAAGTGACGGCATCATAGAATGCTCTGTAAGCTACTGCAGCTGATCCTCCTGCCATCAGGCTTTAAGTGTTAAGTTGTGCTGAAAGGGTTTGAGAATTTAAACTTAAATATTCACTTATTCTTACCTAACTACCATATAAACCAGGTTTAGGGTTACAGTTTTACTGCTTCTAAAACAGCTCAGACCAACAAAAAGGATTATGGCTCAGTTTGTTTCACCCTAATATTCTCTCCAATATCAACATCACAGCTTAAAGCTTAGAAGGGAGGAAATATTTGAGGAAAACATGGATTTAGGCTGAAATTCGAAAAACCACAAGGCTGCGACTTTCCTTCTGCCTCTGATTGGTTGTTTGTGATCCAGAACATTATAGTTTTGCAAATGAAAAATGACAGTACCCCCTCCAGAAGGAGCAAGAGAAGCCTAATGTTTCACAGTAACTGTCAGGAGACATTCATTTAAAAACAAAAGAATCTAGCTACTGCACCTTTAAAGCTCTGGTGGACATTTTATTTCAGGAAAAGTAGGTTTGAAGCGTGCATGGACAGGACCATCCTACCTGCTGTTCTGCTCCTATCATAGTTGACCTTGTGCACAGCTCTGCTTACAGTGGTGAGAGCAGCGGAGCTACAATAAAAGACTAAAACTGAAGCTCACTGGATGCATAAAAGCTAGAAATGGAACAGAGAGAGGAAACTAGCAAGGAAGGAGCACAACATGTGAGCGGATCACAAAGACATGGAGGACAAGCATCCAGTAGATGATTCCCAAACTCCAACCTTTTATACCATAACGATATTTAACAGGTGCTGCTAAACAGGAGATGCTGTTAAATTTTATTTCATTTTATCCTTTACAATGAAAATAGAGCTTCTCCTTCCTCTTCTTAGGTCCAGCTGTTTCTGTCAGCCTGTTGCAGTGATGAGCTTTTCTGGACGCCTTTGACTTTATCATGTCAGATAAATGAGGATGCGGACCGAGGCAGAAGCAGAAAGTAACATGGAAGTGGCCTGACCAAATGTTCTTGATGTGCACAGTTGCATGTGCGGGGGTGTGCGCCTGCAGACGAAAGGTTAATTGGGTGGCTGCTGTTGTGCCAAAGACAAAGACAACAGGATTTGTAATAACTGTGACATTCCTGCCTGCTCCCCTCCACACTCCAGGCGATGGTGTGAGAGTGTGCACCGCGTGGGCGGATGTGCCGAGAGAGCAGGGAGGTGTGACGTCCCTGCAGAAAGTCGGCTTTCTGCTTGGGTGGAGAAAGAGAAAGAGCCAAATGTTCAGGACAACAGAGGGATTCTGGGCCTTGTTCAGGTGTGATGGTTTGTCTTAATGGGATCGGCTGATGAAACCAAAGGAATAACAGTAGTGACCTGGATTATTCTCAGCCATTTACTGGAAGACACTTGTTCTGAGCTCTGCCACACAAATAGTCTGCATCCTGTTAGCCCTGCTGCAGAGCCTAGATAAAACTGACTCTAAACTATGCATCCTGTAATCCACAGATTATTTAATCTGGGTGTTATTCTATACCTCATATGAATGATGCAGAATCTGCTGTCGGCTCATAGCTGCGGTTTAAAGGGACAATGTGTTCTAGTTTCTGCCGCCTGCTGGTGACTAAGAGCTCACGTCTATGTTAATGGTAGAGCTACGT
>NW_015150725.1:64298-67674 GCF_000732505.1 Cyprinodon variegatus | reverse complement strand
CGTCTGCCGCAGCCAGTGCTACGTTAGCCCGTCTGCAGCAGCCAGTGCTACGTTAGCCCGTCTGCAGCAGCCAGTGCTACGTTAGCCCGTCTGCAGCAGCCATTGCTACGTTAGCCCGTCTGCAGCAGCCAGAGCTACGTTAGCCCGTCTGCAGCAGCCAGAGCTACATTAGCCCGTCTGCAGCAGCCAGTGCTACGTTAGCCCATCTGCAGCAGCCAGAACTACGTTAGCCCGTCTGCAGCAGCCAGAACTACGTTAGCCCGTCTGCGGCAGCCAGTGCTACGTTAGCCCATCTGCAGCAGCCAGTGCTACGTTAGCCCGTCTGCAGCAGCCAGTGCCACTGGCTCTGATGGAAATATTTTTGTTTTATTTGGCAAAATGTTCATTTAATTTGTGTTTATCTGAATATGTTCATTATAATTCCCCTACTAAAGGAAAAAAGTCATAATTTATTATTTTCTAGATAACAGGAGGTCAATGCAGCTCCAGACGAGCCGAGCGTGTGGTGATGTCATCAGTACGTTTCTGTTCCAATTGACCCAGATTTATGCTGAAAAAACAGCCTTGGAAATGAGATGCTTAGAACGCCATTCTTTAGAGTTAATTAGCATGTAAATATCCTGCGCAATAACCCTGGATAATAGTCCTACTAAAATAAAAAAAAGAAACTAATTAAAATGTACCCTCTATGCACCTTTTCTTCCTTTGACACCTTCTTCTTGTTTTTGACTATTTGAGCCGATGTAGTGAGTACATTTCTCCACTGTGAGATCAATAAAGTCAATCAATCAATTAGAGAAAAAAAAACTTATTTTGGGGATGCTTCATCAGTGCAATTCCTATATTATTTCATTTCCCTTTGGTATTAATAAAGTGCTTTTGAATTGAATTGCATTAACATTACTGAATCTAATACCATGCCCACATTCTCTCTGCTCTGTTTAACTACTTCCTGGTTGCAGACAATGCATCACCTTTTAATCTGGATTATTCAGTTTTAAAAAATGGTCCAAACTCAGTTTCTGTTGCTGCAGATTTGATCCCTGATTCTGAACTACATAAACAAAACCAAACTGAGTTAATCAGAATGGACAGTTCATCCACATAAAAGCATTTCATCTTCCAGCGTATCTTAAAAGGTACCATATTTTCCCCGTTTATACCCAGCAGAATGTTTTTATTTTCTTACATCGCCATAACAACAGTGTGACAGCAGCGTAGAAACCAGCAGCCGTTTCAGCCAACCAAACCAAAATCCCAAAACAAGATATCTCACATCAAAAAGTAGCTTTTATATCAGAGGAAGCTGGCGAGCGATGTTCAATATTTCAGCATGCCTCCCTCTAGATCACACACACATGCATGCAAACGCACATCCCTCTCAGGGGCCAAGGTGATGTGAGTGCAGGTGTCATGAGCCATCAGCTCACAGAGAGCGGGAAGGAATAGCCAGATATAGACACAGACGCACGCAGGAAAGTTGCATTGGTGTGAACAGACAAGAAAAAGCTCCTAGCTAAAAGGAGGCTCAGCTCATCTAATAATGATGCTGCCTGAGAAAAATCAAGTCCGATGGAGGCTTTCATCACCACCACATGTATAATCCACAAAGCCAGGGAGGCAGAGACGACGTGACAAAGAGGCATTGATAAAAGTCTACTTTATTATTCATTCCTGCCATATATATATATATATATATATATACATTATGCTCCTCGGTGCTATAAGGTGGGTCACAAAAATCTGTTTTTTTTTAAGCATCTATATGGAGTCAGAGCTTTTCAATCTGAATCCATCTAGCAGTGAATTATTTGGGTGATCATGGCCCTCAGATAATCCTAATTCTATGCCAGAGAAGTTCTATAATCATGGAAACATGTTCTGATCGAGCAGAAGACTGTAAAGCTCATTGTGAATCCAGCTGACTTCATCCTGTCTTATCCTAACTAGGTCATTAAGAAAAGACGTGCTGGTGTCCCACGGCAGGGTTGGAATTAGTGAAAGCTTTGCTGGGAACGGGCAACATGTTGCAGTGCGAAGAATTTCAAGAAGTGAAGGAAGCAATGGCCGCTCTAATGAGGCCTTTGGATCCATATTGCTTTGCAGCACCACCTTTTATCAGAGAACACCTTCCCTTTTGATATCCTGTTTGCTTCGCACCAGTTCCTTTCATCTAACCTCTGCGAGACGGCGCCCAATCATTTTCACCGCACGCAGACACACAGACACGTCCAAATTAGTCATAGCTGATAGAATAACACCGACAGACCCACAGCAAGTCATTTACAGAAGCAACATCACCTCATTGCTGCTCTTTGTCCCCTTCCCATTTTTCTTGGAGCTGATGAGAAAGGTAATAAGTCAGGTGGAATCCGACTGCAGCGGATGGTAATGTGCCCTGTGAGAGTATGCAAATACAATTTGCAAAAATTTGCATTTAAATTTCTTTGCTAACAGTCGACTCTGTCTGGTTCTTTGTTGTAACAATATTAAAGTAAGCTTTCAAACAACATAATCAAAGCAACAATTATAAAAGCTGAGTTCAGATAAATGTGAGAATCCAGACGGAGGAATTCCATATATATTGAGATTTTATACTGGATAAAATACAGTTTTATTCTCACAACCCGACCCACGCTGAGAGAATTTGGATTTACATAAATCTGGGTCTGTTATAAAAAATAAGTGAAGCAACCTCCTAACTATGGGGGGGGGGGGTTCCTCTTGTGTCACTAGCTGAACATACAGGCTAGTGATGCCTGTGCTGCTGTAGTTCTATCACTTGTAAGCAGATGTTTACAGGCAGTCCCTGCAGCAGTTTACAGCACCTCTGTGCTAATTAAAGTCATCCACTTTAGTAATAGTTTGGTTTTTGAGATGTTCTTTGTCTTATTATCTCATATTTTAAAATACTTCTTTACGCCATAAGTTTGATATCTTGATGTTGCTGCTATCTAAAATGTAAAAATGTTTCGGTGTATTTTCTATCTGACGTCTGCAGCACTCCTCATAATGCAGCTTAGTGAGAATCACCTGTGTGCTTTTAATCGAACCAAAGACCACTCAGTTTTTCTTTTCATTTTGATTTTTTTTCACTCTCAAAATTCTTTCTCTCTGGAGCATAAACGCTGATGCTAAAAAGTCAAGGGGAAGAGAAAAAAAGAGGGAAATGGAGAAATAGAGAAGGCTTTCTTAGCTGAACTCCTGACCTCCATCTGATGCATCCTGTTTCTCTGTGAAGTCACGCAACATTACTGTTTAGATGCACGCTCAGATTGTCAGATAGATGCATGAAGTTTAGGACCATCTTTTATACAGTTTATCATTTATACAGTTTTAGTCCGTGAGGCAGACACCCTGTCTACTTTTAAGGCTA
>NW_015150725.1:42893-61555 GCF_000732505.1 Cyprinodon variegatus | reverse complement strand
ATATCTCACATTTTCAACTGTAAAATCTTCCTGGATGGAAGAAAAACTTCTTCAGACGTGGAAACAAAGTCCAGTAGGTTGGTTTGTTGTTAACTTTTTTTGGAACGATGAGGTTAACGATTCTCTTCAGCATGAATACGACCTGCGCTCGTTGGAAACATGAGCTCCACGTGTCGAAGGAAAGATGACTTTATAAACTAAAGACTACAGAAGTTCTCTATTGACAGACAGAAAAAGGTTCCTATCAAGAATAAAAAAATACTGCTTTTATTTGTTTGAAGTAACAATCATATTAAAATGCACAGGTGTGGATTTAGATTCAATGACCTGAGCCTGAACTTGGTCTCCATCCTGGACTTACTGTCTTAGTTTAACTAACTAACTAACTGACTAACTAACTAACTAACTAACTAACTAACTGACTAACATGTGATTAAGGAAACAATGCTGCTGCTGCTCTTTCTTACTTACAGGGGTTTAAGCCTAAATACAGAATATTACTAATTACCAATAAGTATATGACTCCAGCTCTGTCCTGTTAGCAAAAAGTAGTATACTTGAGGTAAATTCTATAAAGAATACTTAAGTATAAGTTTAGAAAGTATACCGAACAATGTACTTTGCTAAAGTAATACTTCTTCAAACTAAATTGGGACATTTTTAAGTTTACTAAAGTATACTTAAAGTATACTTTAGTAAACAATAAAGTACACTTGACTATACTATTGTTAAGTACATTTAGAATAAGTAAACTCTAAGTGCACTTCCTGATTTTAAGTAAGAAATTAGTGCACTAGTATACTTGAATAAACTACTTTTTGCTATTTTCTTAATTGACTCAGATACATTTTTGGGGAAAAATAGAAACTACAACACCAGACTGCAGCAGCATTTAAATCCTCTTTGAGCTATTAGGCTTGAAGATGAGTTTAACTAGCTCTGTAGTCTGAGGCAGCAATATTCCTTCCCATCATACCCTGTTATGTAACCACTGGATCTATAAGGTAAACAAAATGACTATTTTTATGTACCTTTATAAATTACTGTTAAATAAAAGCTAAATAATACCTATTAGTTAATGGTGTAAGTGTGACATGTTTCCTCTGTCGGCTGTAGTGACGTGACACCTTTGGGTTGACTTAATCCCAACTGGAAGGAGCTGAATGGAGAAGAGCTACAGCTGATGGTCGGCCATGATGGCGACACACTGTAGAGGCTTTTTAACTCTGACTGCTGCCGTCAAACCTGCTAATCTGAATCTTAGGATGTTTAAAATTCTTTAATAATCCTTATTTAGACCAGACAGTGTGAGGAAAATAAATATAAGTCTTGCTTAAATGTTAAGGCAGATTTAGTTTTTCTACATAAACCAGCAGAGCGCCTTTTGGTCCAGATTAGACACTGACTCAATTCTACATGAATATCTCTCACCTTTGATCACTATTTCTATACAGATCAGGGTTTGTAGGAGAGTGATGGCCTCCTGGTTAGAGCAGCGTTCTGTGTTCTGCCTCCACTCTGGGTCCCTGAACAAGACCCGCACCCGCCGCACAATGGCAGCCCACTGCTCCCCATGGGGAGGGGTTAAACGCAGAGAGGGAATTTCCCCACCATGTGGGGGATAAAGGGAATTAAACTTTTTCTTAAACTCTAGTCCTGGAAAGCAGGCTTCATGCATCTTGTGGATTCGCCCCCAGTCCTGCACACTGTAAGCACACGGCTTAAAATGAAGCAAACAATGAGTTTATCGGATGACAGCAGGATGAAGCAGAGAAACACTCAACAGTTGAAGGACAAGATACAAGCAAGATGATATTTAAGATAACATAATTTGTTTTTAAAGCCTATTTTACAGCTTTGCATGGAAAGACGTCTTTGAATATTAGGACAGTTCTGGCTGTTTTTATGTGAGGACTGATATTTTTCTTAATTTTGTCCTTACACATTTATTACAACAGGTTCAAAGCAGGGACACAGATTTATTTTCAAACAAATCTAATAATGGCTTAAAGGCATTTTCTAAGGCTATGTTGGTTCTCGTTTAAAAAACGAAATAATGAATGCTTCATTTACCGCTTGATTATCTCATAAATAATTATTCATTTTTGCACTTCATTACAGCTTTCAATCTCTGCTGTTGTCCTGCAGTAAACAAGTCCATCATTCACTAAAGGAAAGACGCTTAGCCTGGTTTGACTTCCCAAAGATCCACAGCGATGCCGTAAGACAAAACACGCTTCTGAGATATTAGTTAGACCAAAGGCTTCGTGCATACAGACATTTACACAAACCCAAAGATGTCTCGTTAAGGCTATTCGTGTAAACATAGTTTGCTCGCCAATTTACCGCCGCTGGGAGGTGTTCCTTTGTGCGTGCAGATTATTGGGAGCACAAGGAGGAGGTAGAAAAGGAGGAACTGGCGGACAGAGGGAAAATAAGAGAGAAGAATAAAGATAAGTGAAGGAAAAGAGCAGAGAGGATGAAGTGCACGGAGGAGGAGTAGGAAGAGAGGAAAGAGATGCAGGCATCCCAGATAAAGAGGTTTAATTGACTGTCACAGAGCCTCCTGGTTGTACTGCAGCTACTAATAGTCGGCTAGAGGCTGCTGAGACTGGCGGACACATAGAGGCCGGACTTTCCTCTCATTATCGCCGCTACCCTCCAGCCTTCGCTCGTTTCCTCCGTCTCCCACATTCTGTGTCTTTCAGAGCGCTTTACCTCCTTCAGCTCTCTGGACTCTCTAGACTCAAACATTCTTAGATCCAATTGGACAGAATTCCCATAATGAACAGAACTAATTAGAATCAGCCATCACATTCAGAGTACATGCCATGCATGAATGTTAACTGAAAGGTCACCTAATGGTTTATAAGCCTTGGTGTGGAGATTGCTGTCAGCTCAGTTACATGAAAGCAAACGAGCTTCGGTCAAATCGAAGTTAGATTGTTGTCCCTTCAAAGCGCTGCGTGAGAATACGGAAAAGTTTACGTCATGAAAGAGACGATGGGACCCAAAGGAGCTGGATGTTCAGTCCTTTAAAAGAACGAATTAATTCTGACAGATGAGTGAATAAAAAGTGATGGTAAGGATACGTGTGATGGTAGTGAAAAAAATAGTGATGAGGAGGATGAGGAGGGAAATAGAGGAAGGATAAAGAGAATTAGTAAGAAAAAAACTAACAGTTTGAGATGAGAGAGATGAATAAAATGACAAATCTAAGCTTTTAGTCGTAAAGGATTTAAGATGAGCATTAAGACCAGTTCACTGATGAAGATGTTCACTGGTTTGAACAAACCAGCAGATTGATGCAAAGATCAACAACTTCCTGCTAGAAACGGACTTTGGTTTGTGATTAAAGTTTCACATAAAAAGAAAAAAAACAACCTTTCAGTAATTCCTCCAAACTTCCCTAACCCCCCTTCACCTCATGCCCACCCCCGAACACCCACCCACCATGTCACTCCCACCCTGTACACTCTAATAGGCTATTGATTTTCCATCTGCTCGTACCCTCACCCTTCAATCATGATATTAGCTGTCCGTTACCAGCCGCATGGCAGCACCTCTGCAGGAACCTCCGCTCACATCCAGACCAGAACATAAACTCTGATCAGGACTTAACCTTTTTATCATCTTCCCACCTGCTGGGCTTTTCCAACAGTAAATAACAGATTAAAGTAACAGATTCAACCAGCAGCCGCTTAATGTCAGAGTTAATTTCTTAGAAAACAATAATAATTCTGTTTGATGGAATAAGATGATGACATCAGTGGCCAATCAGTGATTAAAGCACGCACTAAAGGAAAACTAGAAGCAGAGTGGGCTGGAAGAAGGACCCTTAATGGCTGGTTATTCTCCCACAGCAGTGTGTCACAGTTAGCTTGTTGCAGGGTGCAGATATTTTAGATTTATGCCCAATTTTAATGCACGTCACAATGCAAGAGGGACAAGGAACTAGCTAGGATTGTGGGTGTCTATGCGTCGTTTTGACGAGCTTGTTCGCCGTCTACAACCCCTCAACCAACGCTGGACGACACACAGTTCCCCCGTGAGCGTTCCCCAAAGACCGGCCGTGGCGCTGTGTGTTTTGGCTTCGTGTGAAAACCAACAGACCGTCGCTCAGAGCTACAAACTAGCGCCCTGCATGGCGTCTGGGATAGTGTCCATCCGAGGTGGGCCAGGCGCTGTGGACGGCGCTACAGCCAGAGCTTTTGCCATTAGGGACCAAACAGGAAATACACATAGAGTAGACTGGATGTAGAACTGACCAATCAGAGGCCTCCTGCCTGCGGTCATCATGGAGAGGTGTAGCAGAGTGTCTAGCTATTCCAGCTAGCAGAGATTAATAAAGGTTGTTTTCTGAAAGCTGGAAAATTAAATGGTTTGTGAAATGATGCAGCTTTTCAACTTTTCTATTCTTTTTTTATTTTAGTCTAATTCAGCGAGTTTATTGATTCCTGCAGTTTGGTTCCCAGGTAGCTCTCCAGCCACCGTGGGAATCTCATTTCCAGAATCATTTAGGGAAATTCGCAAACATTAATAGAAAATCTAATGTGGGAGGGCGTTACTTTGGGACGTCAGCCTTTCATTGGTCAAAGTAAACCTGGTTAGAACTAAATACAGAATATTAATGTTGGCATATATGATAGAAACAAGCAGTCAGAAACACTACAGGTTTCTATAATAATAATAATTGAACTTTATTGATCTGACATTGGAGAAATTCCCTCTCTGCATTTAACCCCTCCCCTTGGGCAGCAATGGGCTGCCATTGTGCGGCGCCCAGGGAGCAGTGTGGGGTTAAGAGTGGCAGTCTGTGGGAGTGGGACTCGAACTTAGAACATCTGGATTCCAAGCTCTATGCGGTAACCAACAGGCCGCCACTCCTGCTTCTCTCAACCTGTTTTCAAATAGCCAGCCAGTGCCTGCTGTTGGTCACCAATATGACCTGGAATATATTTGATTAAAATTCATTATGAAATAAAATATCTTCTTACAACAGTAAATATTGTAACTGAGCAATAAAATGAGAGCCTCTGTTACTGAAACCTGAAACAAACGAGCTTCCTAGTTGATCCTGTATCAAAATAAAGACATGAAGCAGATTTAAGCTTTAAGGTCATTTTTATTTGGTAACAATCTGACTCAAACTATCTGAAAGCCTGTTTATAAATCTGTAAATGTTGCCTAGTTTTATAAAGGAAATGCATTTCTGGGTAGAGCAGCTGAGCTGAGAGCCAATGCCCCCCCCCCCACACACACCCCGCCGCTGCCAACTGCCTTATTCTGCTATTGACTCTTTCTGTTATTGGATGGATGTTGAGGTTGGAAGGAAAAATACATATTGGCAAATTAACCGTGTATTGATTTGATGAAGGGAGTTTCAGTAAATCAGAGAACCGTAAACAACCACAACACCTTAACGCCTCTTACCAACCATAGCGGCTGGTTTCCAACATGGCGGCGCTAACCCGGGCACGGAGAGCATGCCTAAAAATGACCCCTGCAGTTTTGGGTCGGCACCACAGGAGGCTGTTCTTCCATTTGTGTTTCTGTTGGAGGCGACGGCGTGCTGATGGACATCAGAGCCTTCATCCAAAGATGTCTGGCAGCAGAGGAGAGGGTTTGGCAACACTTCCTGTTTACTGGCAAATAAACAGACTCCAATAATATTAGAGGTTTTATCAAGAAGCATTGTTAGAATTAAAAAAAACATTTTCATCAGCCTTATTGTGCCAAGTGTGCTTTGTTATCTAGTTCTCATCATAAATGCTAACATCAAACAACAGCTTTAGTCACATGAGGCATTTTTTCCACCAAGCTCTAAAAAATAAAACTGGAATAAAGAGAAAGATATCAGACCTTCAACAAATGACACCCGATTGGTTCATCAACAGAAAAGAGAAATATAAAGTCAGTAAGGGGGGGGGGGATCTAAAGCCTCCCTCAGAGAGCAGAAGGCCGCCGCACGGAGCGGCGCCACGGGAGCTTTCTGGGGTGGGGAGTCTTTCTAAAGGAGCCAGAGTGTCAATCTGAGTTTCAAACCGCTGATCTATGTAATTGGGACCTCTCCATGATGCCGGTTGTCTAAGCACCAACTGCACCTCCCATCACAACACTTTGAGTTAAAGAAAACCAATAACTGGATGGTGGGAGTTAGTCCTGACATAAGGAATATTCCTTTAGCTTAAATCCGTTTAGAAAGCAGTCATCTAGCGCTGATAAGCAGGCGAAGCTGAGTCAGGTGGACATCAAAAACCACGATGAGTGTCTGAAGATGTTGGAGGTGATAGAAATGCACTTAGAGCTAATTAGAGCTCAGCCCAACCAAAGTATTAACGGGGTGGAGCGGCCAGCATGCGGTCCCCCCGGAGCTCCGCCTCTGACCTTGGCTTTAGACCCGCCTGGAACGAGGAGATCAAAATGTCATCAGCAACTATTTTTATGGTTCTACTGCAAAACAGCTCTGCTGGTATTAACTCCGGTTCCCATTTCCTTCTTTAACGATATACTGACTCCCTTACAGTCAGTCGGAAAGATCAATTTCAAAGCCTCTTTCATACTCTTGTCTTTTTTTATTTTTTATTTTTTCATGACCACCTCCAGGTCTCAGGGGAGCGGAGATACAGGCTGTCGCTGCAGCTCTCATCACGTCATGCGTACGCTGGTCAGGTGGATCGGATGCTTAAACATCAGGGAGGTTAAAATGCTGATTTTAGGTTTTTTTCTGCCATAAATAGAAAACCATCAACTGCAACCAACGTCCATTTTATCGGTGGCCTTCTCCGTCCACTGGAATGAGTTTTAGTGGCCAGCAGGTAACACTGTCAGGTATAAAATCATTCAAACCGCTCAGAAACACGCATCCTTTCACATTTTTTATCTCTCTCACCTAAACGAGCACAAGTCACATTCTTGTGCCTAGTCTTGAGTAAAAAGGGTTTATAAAGAGGTCCGAAGGAACTGCATTTCATTTTTCATGTTTTTAAAAAACATTTCAAACATAAACAAAGTATGACTCATTCAAAAAATAAAATTTGCATCATAAATCTGAATGTGAAATTTTCTAATTTTCATGTCAGTTTGTCAGAGCTAGAAAGATACTGATTATTCTAGAATTATTCAACATTTATCTTACAATTTCATCCTAAACTGAAACATTACTTGTTTTTCCTTCTAGTTTTTTATGTAATAAATTAAACTGTGAAGTTTTGGTCAGAGATGATCATTGGCCTTTTTGGCAAAGTTTTGTCTTATTATTGATAAACGGGTGTGAAGAAGCAGCGCCTCTTTGCTCAGGTCATTGCTGAACATGTCGAGCCTCCATGAGGTCGACTTTCCTTTAGAAATCAGGCAGAGGATCCCTGAGCTGAATGCAGAACAGACTCTAAACAGATTGCTGCTGCATTATGATTAAATATACGATTTCTCTGTGTTACGAGACGTTATAACTCACATCTGTAAAGCTGTCAGAGCAGGAGATGTATTGGAGCAGTATAGTTGGTGAAAAGCAAAAAAAAAAAGAAAAAGGTTGAGTCAATGACAGTGTGGAGTCTGAGGAGCTTAATGATGTATTGTGTCGTTAGCTGTACAGTCTGCCTCGGCTGCCAGTCGTCATTATCACTGCAGGTTGGACATCCTGATGCCTCCTGCTGAACTCTGAACACTCTAGTTTCAGTTTTTACTCTAGGTTTTCATTCGCTTCCTTCCGTTTAAATGTCCTAAACTAAAAACTTTGGCTTTGTCTTTGTTTTTTTTATCTGTTTTTTAACCCAAAGACTAAAATAAGGGAGAAAAAAAAGATTCAAAACAAAAGCTCTGAATTCAGGACAGAAGTTAGAGACAGAGACAGAAACTAAGATCACAAAGAAACCTTTGAGCCCAGAGACGGTCGGTTTAGAGATAACTGATGACAGACAGGTGAGTAAAAGGTGAGCAGAGCTCACAGCCCACAACACTAGAAAACACAAAAACTAGCAGCTAAAGTAACACATCATGGTTTGATAGGAAAGATTATCTGGACATTTTGCTCAACATGTCTCTGCAGGATGAGAGTTTGCTAACAGGAGGCGTAGAGCTGGAGGTGAAGCGCTATGAGGGCTGGAAGCAGCAGGAAACATCTCACATCAACCGCTTCGGCTTTTCTCACTGACATCATTTCACCTGAGTTAAGAGGAAGAACATCTAGTCCACATGCAGAGCAGCTAGGACATGTCCATTATTTAATGAGCTAAAGTCTGGCATGTGTAGGACTCCACCTGAGAGCATAGGAGGAGTGATGGAGCTCGACCATCAGACCAACGTCGCCATGGTTACTGAGGTCAGACGCAACCAGATGATTTAAGGCTGGTTTATACTCAGAAAGCAGGTGGTCTGTATTGGTGTCGCAGTTAACGCAGATATGCCCCGCCCCCTTCCACAGACACTCTGCTGCACCTCTCTGAAACTGTAGGTGGCCGCAGACAGGAGGCCTCTGATTGGTCAATTCTCCATCCGGTCTACTCTATGCGTATTTCCTGTTTGGTTCCTTACTGGCTTGTTTTGTTTGTCTGACCGCCATTTTGGAAAACGACTGGAGAAGATGGAGCAGCTAGAAGAGCGAGGTGAGAACGCTGAGACAGTTTTTCCACCTGGATCCCCGCTCTTTTTGGCCCTCATGTCCCTCTGTTGTCGCGCAAACTTGCCCCCACTTCCTCACCGCCTCGGCCGTATCTAGACCCACAGCTAGTTCCTGATTGGCCCTCTGGCGTTGTGGCGTGGAATAACATAGCGCAGACCACGCTTCAATATTGGGCAGAAATCAAAAATATCTGCGACACGCTGCTGCAGGAGGATAACCAGACCTTAAGACTGTCCAATAATGAAAGCCATGAAACAAAGGAGGTGGCTGGAGTTCAGGAAGCAGTGGAGCGCAGGCTCTGACTGGGAACGATTTGCGGCTCAGACTGGGAACCATTTACGGCTCTGGAATTTTTCCATCCAAAAAAAATAGAAGCACAGCCAAAAGCGTGCGTCTCAAATGTGACTGAAATTAAAATATAACCGAAGCAACATCTGCAGCGTCCGTATTCTCATGGACCAGCACCACATCAGCAGGGTTGCCAGATGTCACTGACTCACATTTTCAAGCCCAAAAAATGTTCATAAACTGCCTGGATATACGACATCTCGCCCAATTTGAACCAAAGTCTATTGATTTTTCACCCACAGACGGCCGTCCTAAACTGCCAAACTGGGAAACATCCCAACCTGGCAACATTGCATGTAAGACAGGAAACGTCAGCCTTTAGATGCTAAACCCCATCATGCACCGCAACATATTGTTGCAAAATATTCAAACATAAATTCGCCAAATATAAGGGGAACATCGTAGTTTGGTTTAAAGAAAGCATTTTAGTTTTATTATAATTTTGTTTATTTCAAAGGTTTAACCTTTTGAAGAATTAGAAAATGACACCATATTCCAACCGTCACCAGGATGAGCATGAAGGAAGGGCTAAATATGCTGCATGCATCATTTAGGGAGTTAACACTGGAATCTCCCTATAGTGTTCTATAGACTTGGGACAGAATCATTTAAATAATGTGTTTATAGTAATCAAGAAATCAGCTTATATGTTCATTTTTGGCAATTTTATGAATGTAAACATGTGCAAAAATAATTTTAAAATTAAGTGTAGGCTAGTTATTTATTTTTTTTACTCCCATGATTCCTTTCTGGGCGTCTGATTCTGACCAGCTAGCTAACGACCTGGCAGGTGGAACTAGCTTGCAGTCATGACTGGAAATGAAGGATGAAGAAGAGGAGACCGTCGTCTCTTCCAGAGCTGAGATGAGGAAAGCAGTTTGCATTTTAAAGACTGGTCTCCTGCATGTTGGTTTCAAGAACTTTGACCTTTTACATCGTTTTGTAAAGAAGTGAACTCAGTGTTGGACGCTCTGATCCAGGGAACCATGGATAAATATGTGAAGTAATTCCTTAATGCGGTGCAGCAGATCTGTGACACAAAACAGACGTAGAATAGCTTTAATTTTCTGTAGCCTAAGAAGTTAACTTCTATGTTGTTGATCTATGAAACCGTTTCTTTCAAACTTCAGACTTTTTCACTCTGATAAAGATGCTAGGTGTTATAAAAAGCTGCTAGTCCCCTTGACATGTCTCTCTGTTTTAATGAAAGACACTGGATAGAAACATTTCTCTTTCATGTGAGCCGATGAGAACCTCTAAATGTCAATTGCCAAAATGGACTTAAATGTTTGCCGAGACCCCCCCCTTGTTTGTTTTTTTTTGTTTTGTTTTTTTCTTTATGTAAGTGCATGCATAAATATACATATGTATGTGTGTTGGATTCCTAATAATCTTAAATAAAGAATGTTAAAAAAAAAAAAAAAAAACTTCAGACTTGTTAAAAAAATGCATCGGCAGCACCAGGCTACCAGATTATGTCTTTGCACAGCGCAGTATACTGTAAATGAACCTGCATGGTACTGGAATTAAATTCAGTAATTCAGTTTTCTTATTGAAAAACCTCCCAAATTCTGCATAGAAAATCAGTGAGATAACGGTAAACTCTGATATAGTAATCAACCGCTTATAGTGTTTAATGGGCTCTGGACCGACGTGATCACTATAAGCGGATTCCACTGCACCTCTTCAGCTCCTTGAGTTATTAACTGTCAGGTAGCAGCTTCGGCATCAGAGGAAGTGTTGGGGCCGGTTTGATTTAAGGAGGGCCGGCCCCCGCACGCTGAAATTAGGACCGACCCACCGGGGAGATGCCCACTATCACAGATTAGCAGTCCAAGCCTGGTGGAGTGGGTGTGGAGGTGGGCAGCAGTTAGCGATCCATGTATGGAGGCCTTAGTCTTAGTCTCTCTCCCTCTCTCCCTCTCATACCCCACTTCCTGTCAGCCTACTGTCAAAAAAAGCCACTAGTGCCGCAAAAACTTAACAAAAAAGAGAAGTAGTGGAGTTTGGGCAGAAACCATTAAAAAAAACCACTAAAACCCCCAAAAAATCCCAGTTGCTCCCTTTTAAATTCTACTGTTGAACTGGTGGATGAGACGTCGTTTTCAGGTCCTTCTGGTTTAACTGTAAGGATTTAATCCACCAAACTTCTAAAGAGAAAAAGAAGAATGAGTAAAGCTGATTCACCACAAAGAACGTAACTTTACCCGATGGTATGATGTGTTATTTTGATCATGATCAGATACCAGAATAATAATAATATTGGCTTCAATAATAATTCCCCCATAAATCAGCAGCATATATGGCTGATTGGTCAGACTAATAATCTCTATCTCTGCTCTGGAGCCGCAGACACTGGAAAACCAAACCATTTCAGATCTCATCCTATCTCTTTATTTAAAACTTACTACTCGTTATGTATCATTAAACTGTTTCTATCAGCTAGCATATCTAAATGAAAATAATGCATGATCTACCTTCTATTTTCTATCTACTACGTGTCTCTTGTGTGATTGATGAAGCTGAACTCTTATCTTCTTGCTTTATTTGTATCTTAGTCATTCATCTTCATCCATCCTTCTCTTTACATCCGTTTCTTACAGTCTTAAAATAACCGTTTGAGTGACGCCTTCTTTTCTAACTGAAAATGATGCCTCTAATCAGACGTTTCCCAAAATAGGAGATTTGTACAACTTCCTGCGACGTCAGTCCTGAAATCTGTGGTCTTTGTCTTTATCCTTTTATCTGCCTTCGCTCTGTCAGCACCTGTCTGATGCAGCAATTAAAGCCAAACCATTCACGGCAGCTCGACTGCTGCCATTTAATGACTTCCCAAAGAAGAAGAGAGGAAAAAGCAACAGGATGAAGCAAAGTGAGGATATTTTATTAACAATGTTTTTGGTAACTGACAGGAACCTGTCCAGCAGAGGGTTGTTTCGCTGCCGGCGCTGCTGATGTTTTACACAAAGGGGATGGAATAATGAGGAAGGGCAACTAGCATCACATTTCTATGTTCCCCTGAAATCAACAGATGGTTGAAACTTTCACACAGTTGGACAGTCTAACGAGATCCTGACCTCTGCTTTTTAGATCGGTTGGATCAGACTAACAATGAGCCTCTGACTCGACCCTGAATCCATGTTAAAATTAGCTGAAAGGCGACTAGAAAGATTCACATAGAATCCAACCAGAAGCTTCTCTGCAGCCATTACATCTATTTTTCTGTTTCTACATTAATGCTGGTGGGTTAATGATAGCTGACAGCCTTGATGTCTAATCTGAAAGTAACTTATTGATCATTGAACTTTCACTGCTTCATCAATTTATTTTCTATGTGGTTCATTCTAGTTGTTTTTGTTTCAGCTTTTTTATTGTCATCCTTCTGTCACAAGTACAGAGCAATAAAATTCCCTCTCTTCATTTAACCCCTCCCCATGGGGAGCAGTGGGCTGCCATGGTGCGGCGCCTGGGGAGCAGTGTGGGGTTGAGGGTCTTGCTCAGGGACCCTGAGTGGCAGTCTGTGGGAGTGGGACTCAAACTCAGAACCTCTAGATTCCAAGCTCTATGCCCTAACCCCCCTAGGCCGCCACTCCACATTAAATATTCACTTTTCTTCTTCTTCTTCTTCTAAGGTTTTTATGGCGGTTGGAAAACTAGTTAGAGTTCTTTACCGCCACCAACTGATAAGGAGTTAAACAAGGAAACAGGAAACAAGACTCACCCCCAGGAAAAAAATATATATTTTAACTGTTTAACTTAACCAAACATAATAAATACTTAATTACATTTGTCCTCATAATTTCTAGTTTATCTTTAGGTTATCGTCACTGCCAGTTTCTGATGGTCCTGCTCTTTTTCCCATCATACTTTCAACCATTTCCCAGTTTAAATCTCTAACTTCAAGATACTTTTCTGCAGCTTTCACTATAAATCAGTATTGTTTTTTGTTACCTCCTGATTAATGATGCATTAAAGCTAATGATGCATTAAAGCTAATGATGTCTGGACTGCAGGTGGACAGTATGTGATCAACACTTCATGTCTAACCTGGAAGACTTTTTACATAACTCCATATTTTATTTAGAAGAATCTAACTTCACAAAATAACCTAAAAATCTCCTATATGCTTTATTGGCTGCTGGAAAATTTTAGAAGCAGAACTAACTTTATCATCTGTCAACTTGCAGCACTACTGAATTTCAAAGAGCAACACTGAAGCTTGTGAGGCACTGCAGCAATGTGTAAACAAAGGGTGAAGTTTAGAATGATGATTAAGTCTGTACTGTAGATGTGGGAATGGATCTAATCAATGGAAGGTCTGCAGAACTATTGCACATGGCTGTGAATGTGTGTTCAGGATGAAATTGCGTTGGCCTTTATGGAGCTGAGTTAATTGTCTGATTGGGCGTCTGGGCTCCCTCCTGGACTGCAGCAATTTACGGATCCCCCAGCATATGTGAGGCTGGCAAAACGCATACTTGACCTTCTCAAATAGCTGAGCAGCAGAGAGAGAGGGGAGACGGCGGCGCACGCGCGCACACACGTCTCCATGTGGGCGTGCGTTCTGACAATTTGTTTAATGCTGAAGTGGACAGCTGGGTTGACAGCTCTCTCTTTGGAGAGCTAAAAGCCTCTTTAATTTAGAGAGTTGGAATGGGGGGGGAAAGGAGCCGGGCATCAAGAGAACGAGTGAGAACACAACAAAAAGTGCTGAAAGTAAAGAAACTAAATGGGAACCATGTTGATTTCTGCTTCTAATCCCCAATAAATAAATAAATGTTCTAAAAAAACATGTTGAGTTGTTAACAGATTAAACCCGGAGTCTCTCTCTGCTCTTCATACGGTCGCTCACTGAGGAATAATCTTTTTAATTCGCTGCTTTTTACAGTCAGAGCTGAAAGTAACGGAGGTGAGTGTTTGAGCTGGGAGGCTGATATGTGTGGATGATCAGGATGCAGTGAGCCTGAAGCTTTCTGACGTCACCTGAGCTTCAGTGGGATGTGTTTGCTCTAACATCTGTGTCCTAAAGCCTCAACCTTAGTGAGGGATTGCTGAAGAGTCAATGAGTCGATGCAATCAGCTGCTTTTCCTTAGATAGAAAACTTTGAATCAATCTGACTGGATGATCTGGTGAACTGGAAAGTGACCTGAGATGACATGATGTGAATTGGAGCTATAGAAATACACTGAATAGAATAGAATTGAAACCCATAAGGAAATATCTAATTTTTAGGGTTATGTTTAAGAATACGATTCAGGTTTGTCCTACAATAGCAGCCATTCAAACTGGACCTTCGCAGTCAAACGCAGCCGAATTCCCTGCAACTTCCAGCCATTCCAGTGACCCCCCTCTTTTCTTTACTCTGACTCCACCCTTTCACTGAATTACAGGGTCTGACCAGGAGGTGGCGCTTCTCTTTACTGTAGATCTTAACGTCCACAATTCATGACAGAAAGAACATTTTAGTACAAAGATTGATGTTTAAAAAGGAATTATAGGGAACCAGCCAAAGAAAGAGGGGAAATTAATAAGCAACATGTTTGTTATCATTAATAAAAAAAATAAAAATGAAAAAATAAGTAAAAACCGGACTGAACCGGATAAGAACACCAGACTGACAACCATGGACAGACATTCATCTTCGTTTACTTTATTCATTCGTTAATTATGTTAAAACTATCCAACCAGGATGGAATAATCCACATAACGACACATATAAGGATATAATGTGGATGAGCCATAGAAGGTAGATAATGTGCATTTTCACAGTGTGTGAATAATCAGATTTTTTTTTTTATACAGCATTGCGTGTTCCGACAATGTTTGAATGATTTTTACATCCAACACATTGTTATAGATAACCCTGCTGCCCCTCCTTTTCTTTCCCTCTCATCCGCTCCAGATTTAAGCATCACCACATGGACCTTTGAAGAAAAGTTATAATAACTTCTCAGAGTTTTTATTCTGTTGAGCAACTTGTGAAATTTCACAGCCTCAGACATCAGTGGGTGGCCATTACGGCGTGCAGTCCTTGCTCTAGTACTCAGCGTTTTATGCTCATCTTGCAAAGATGTATTCCAAACATGCAAACATGTGTGTCTTTCCGTTGGCTGTGTGTTTCCCATTCAGTGGTGCAACGACTGCAACATGAACTGCAGAATTATTCATCATATTTCTGTGAAGACGCCACTGGGAACCCAAAAATACGACTATTTATACCACCATGCACTCCATCGCCCTGCTGCATTTTATCTTGATGTGGAGTGACTAAAAAATGATCTCCAGTGTAAAAATACACCAAAGTCTGTGTTTGCACCTTTTTGTTTACACCAGCGTTACATATCTTGTACCTACAGGCTTCTGGCTCTGATAGCGTCTGCAGGAGGAGTCATGACAGAAGTCTTCCATCCTGCATCCGTTCAGCAATTAGTTTTATACTGTTGGCCTAGATGATTCCTGCCTTCTTTTCTGTCAGTATGAAATATGCTGCCACACAATGGGAAAGAAAATAGAACAAGATAATCAGCATGAAACAACCTGATCATCTGCACACATCCTCCTGAAAGCCAATTACTGCAGATCATAAATACTTCACCTTCAGACATTCATATCTTGATGCAGTTGTTTTATATCAGATAAGAATAAACATTTCCTGTTTGAGGTCCAATGAGTTTTCAATCTCCCAACTGCCAGAATAATGCAAGAGAAACACTGTCATGAAATTCAGACGTTTACACAGCCTAAAATGACCAGATCTAGGATGATGATGTCACCGCACTGAGACTTTGTGATTTAGGCTCATTTCAGGCTCCTGTTTTTATGGATTCTAAAACAAGACATGAAGCTTCCACTATCGTGCTTATAAATTGTCCCAAGTTCAGCTATGGGATATTTATGATGAAATGTTACATTTGGTACCATGGACATGGGCGGGTCTATACAGGGGCCAACAGGGGACAGAACCCCTCTAACACTGGCCCCTCATAGCGCCCCGCAGCTGAGGACCCAGGACCAAATGAAAATACGTGCTGACACAGAAACCAGCTCATTCATTGGTTCAAAGGTCAAATTAATCTCTTTTATTTTTGCTTGTCTAATGCGGCCCCTGAATTAGGAAATACCAATATTTCATTCGCTTACCTTTTTGATGAAAATGGATCTTCAAAATAAAACCAATGTCTGTAACCATTCCCCAAAAAAGTCCCAAAGTGGTTTTAGGACAACAAGCCAAATGTGGCGATAATGACCTTCGTCTCATTAGAAATGTATTTCAGAGTTTAAAAGGCGTCTATGAGGAAGCTGCTCTACAAACTGGACTCATTTAGACCAGTTCTACATTGGAGAAATGAGACATTTTAGGAAACATTTGAGAGGATAAGCATCGACATTTCACCTGGAGCTCAACGTTCTAAAAACAGTGGAAATAGTTGAGGACTTCAGGAAGAACTCAGCCCCAGGTATCCCCATCACCCTCTGGGATTATTGACACTGTGGAGTCTTTCCTCTTCCTGGGAACGATCATCTCACAGGACCTAAAGTAGGAGCTGAACATCAACTCCCTCACCAAGAAAGACCAGCAGAGGATGAACTTCCTGCAGCGGCTGAAAGAATTCAACCTGCTGAGGACAGCGATGGTGCAGTTCTACTCCTCCATCACCTCCTCCATCCTCACCTCCTCCATCACCATCTGGTGCCACCACCAAGGATAAGGGCAGACTGCAGCGCCTCATCCAGTCTGCAGAGAAGGTGATTGGCTGCCATCCTCCAATCTCTCCAGGATGTGTACGCCTCCAGGACTCTGAGGCCTGCAGGGACGATGGTGGCTGATCCCTCGCACCCCAGAAACAAACTATTCAGTCCCTTCCCTCTGGCAGGAGGCTGCGCTCCATCAGGACCAAAACTTCACGTTCTTCCCATCCGCTACCAGCCTGATCAACAAGGACCAGAGACCCCCGTCACCCTGACACTCCCTCCCCCCTTCAGGACCTACAAGCTACACCAAAGTAGCATCTCCAGACCTTCTGCGTTACATTAACGCACCACCTACTGTTTATACAGTATTTAGCTATATACAATATATTGTATGTTTTATATTGCATATAGCAATAGTTTCTGTAATCTTTATAAATATGTAATTTGTCTGCACCATCAACACAAAGTCAAATTCCTAGTTAGTGCAAACCTAATAATAAATCTGATTGATTCACCAATGCCGCACAGTAAGTAGGAAAAACATTCAGCAAAAATCTACAGCATTTTGAAATGTTGAATTATCCTACAACCGGAAACGTTTGGTCTGAATTTCTTCTTCTTCTTCTTCTTCTTCTTATTATTATTATTATTATTATTGAATGTGATTGTGTGATAAGCTGAGTGTATGTAAAATCGGACCAGCAGCAGCAGCTTTACGGCGGCGTTCTCATCCTGATCCTTTTCTGCCAGCAGCGCATTGCCACACTGTGGGACCTAAGAAAGTCAATTTGTCCGAGCAGCAGTGCATCTAAATCACTCAGCTGGACACAGTGGTTCCTGCTAACGGCTCTCTACTATCTGTTTGCAGAATCCAGAGGTGTAGTCATTCCAGCTATCTGCTTACTACCTGCTTGATGCTTTCAGTGACAGAACTTCTTTCAGAGCTGCTAATCTGTCACTTTGAGGCTAATCCCACTCGTTCACGCAGCTCCCACTCCTCACTCTTTCTCTCCACAGAGCTTTCTCAGGCCCTCTCACACTTTCTGTTATTTACAGTAGCCATCTGTGCTTTATCACATGATCCTCTCTCTAACTGGAACAGCTCCTCTCACCTGGCTTTTTTTAGACTTCATGTGAATTCTTGTCTGAAGTGAAAAACATAATTAAGACGTTATTTAAAAGGCAGATATGGGACATGATTTGTCACAGTATGAATTCAGGCATCAAGCAGCCGTCCCTAAACTTTTTTCTCTATAGGGAAGAGAAAAAAATCATAACTTTTCCAAGCTTAAGCCGATTTAAAGTCTCTAGTGGAAGTATATATATATATATATAGATGAATCTTTAGGTACCTTACTGTAAAATAGGGAGTCTTCATAAGCATTAAAATCTTTAGGGGTCATCTTTAAGGTGAGGAAGCTGTAAACACACTCAACAGGTAATGTTGGCAACTCTTCAGTGAGAAAAGTTGCCAGACGTCATTAGATGATATCATCACATATTTTGCATATTTAGTAAAGAACAGAATATAAAAATCAGCAGGAAGTGACTAAAAACACTTCAAATATGTTCAAAACTTTAGATGAACTATAAATATAATTTCAAGTATTCAACAATCTGTTACCTGAGCCAAATCTCTACTATCCTCTTATCGAATTCAACCAACATCAACATTAAATTCATGCACACACAGTGGATCAGGCTGTAGATGCAGGAAATACCATCATGGACAAAGAAAACGTCACAGAATGTTACATTTAGGTCAGTAGAAAAGTTTCTCTTCTGTTTCTGACTCATGGAGCTGTTTGCTGTGACTGCCTGTCTGGCTTTGGAGGAGGCGTGGACTTGCAGCAGCACTTGCTGCTCCCTGAAGGTAGTAAACTGATGGAGATCAGTGTTCAGGAAATCACAGTGGCTATAATATCATAGAAGCTTCTTTTAAAACAAACTCTGAACACTTTTTCTCTTTATCTATTTAATGCAGGAACCTCTTCTGCAGCC
>NW_015150725.1:37318-41574 GCF_000732505.1 Cyprinodon variegatus | reverse complement strand
TAAATCATCGCTAGAGGGGTTTGAAGAGGTTATAAATATGTCGATGTTCAGAGCACAAGAGTCATGATCGTAGCACTGGTGAGCTAACATTAACAGGGTAGCATCTATCTTTTTTATCTAGGGTCTAAGTGAGAGGCTACTTTGTTCACATTGAAGTGATTGGAAATGGAAACTACATTTAAAGGAAAGAAAACAGCCAGAGAAATCCCCCAGAAGGGTTTATACCTGGGTGAGGTCAGAGACAGATGATTCTCAAAGATCTTTTAGTGAATTTTGTTGAAATCGTTTTTCAATCTGATATGATGGGAGCACAATGTAAATCATAAATATAAAGTGAGCCAAAAACAACAACACAAAGCTAAAAAGTTACATCTGTCCCACTTTGCCCCTCGTTAGCATGCTGGTTGTCCCACATTATGTTTCTAAGATCTGGTCGCCGTAGAAGTGACGTCATGAAGCGGGCAGCATCCATCAACATCAGAGGCTGATCTACTATGAAAGTGTTTTTCTTGGAAGATATCAACTATATTTCATAAAAATTTAAATCCATGTGTTGCTAAAAGCATTATTTCATAATATGTTAGACTGTAGGTGACGTAGGAAGGCTGGATAGGGGCCCTTTAAGGGCCACCATATACTGAGGTATTGATCAGAATGTGATGTGCTTAGAATGACCAGTGTCACACTGGTAAAGCAAACCAGTTAAACTTGTTAGCTTTGGTTTGGGAGCAGAGGCTCTACTCACGACTCCTGAAAATAGAAAATAGTCTCAGTACGTCACTCTTTCAGGTGCCTTTCTTTCACACAAAATCTACAATCTCTGCAGATTTCCATATTTTCAATCAATGTAGGTCAAAGGTCATCATCCGGTTTTATAGCTTTGTTTTTAAGAGACAGCTCTTTCCGGCCTTGTTTTTTCATTAGATGTCTCCACTGTCTGCTGCAGAGCCAGTATTAGAGATGATTTGGGCGAAGCTAAGGGAGGTTATTGCTTTTCCAGACCTGTGATGTTTCTTCAGTCCTTATGTGGTACATCAGGGAGGGCAGAGAAGCTATTAGATGGACAGCCCACCCATGTCTGGACTGAAAATCCACTCAAATGCTTGTCTGAGGCTAAAAGCTGTGTATGTTGATGCACTCCTCTCTCAGCTGCTCTGCCGGCTGAGTTGACACAGTGAGTGGAAGTGGGTATTACAGGGGAAGCAGTGGCTGTCGCTGCACAGAAAACCTCATCTACAGGTTAAAAATATACTGTCTAGATTTTTTTTACACTATTTACTCTGTGTGAGCTTCAGTGCAGCAGCAGATATGGCAGCAATTTCATCATGTTGAAATTTTATTGCTGTGAAAATGACTCTTAGTGTGCGTGTGGGGGTGGGGGGGTTTCTATGAACCATGGGATTTTCTTGTATTACCACCACTCTGACGGTTATTTCTTTCTATTACACCCATCCAAATATTAATTTTCAGCTCAGTGAACATCACCATCATAACAGTCAATTCCTTCTTCAAACTAAGACAACATTCCCAGCTGGGACCCACAAACACACACATGCTGAGGCAGACACACACACCAAGAAGACCCACAACTACTTCTGGGATTTATTCAACAGGGCTGTTAAAGGAAATCATTTAATGATAGATAGAGATCATAGAACAGAATAGAATAGAATAGAAATATCCTTCATTTTCCCACAGTGGGAGAATTTAGCAACTATATTTAATATGTTTGGGAAGATGAAATACTTTTCCCTAAATAGAAGACGATCTTTGAACATTTAGAAGTAAAATCTACAGCGTAGTTTACGAGGCGTTCGCTGCATCAGCAAACATCTCTGATGAGGATTTTTGTCCCTTATTTACATTAAACCACAGCTGTAGCACCAAGAATGGGATTAAAATGAAAATGAACTAAACCGCTCAGATTCTAGCAACCAACAAAAGACGAGGCTCTTAGCTCAGTGTGGAGCTAACCGTGTGCTAGCTTGTAATGGGCCCCCCCCACCCCCCCGACCCCCCATTAGTTTTTCATTCAGTTAACCCTTTGACTTAAACTCTGACATTGACAGAAAGCAGGTCAGTTTCCCAATAATATAAAAGAACAGATTTTTTGTGGACGTGTTTTAGTTTACTTGACTGATCCTTGGCTGGCCCTTGGCTGGGCCTTGGTAAGCCCTTGGCTGGTCCTTGGCTGGTCCTTGATTGGTCTTGGCTGGTCCTTGGCTGGTCATTGACTGGGCCTTGGTAAGCCCTTGGCTGGTCCTTGGCTGGCCCTTGGCTGGCCCTTGGTAAGCCCTTGGCTGGTCCTTGGCTGGTCCTTGGCTGGCCCCTGTCTGGCCCTTGGCTGGCCCTTGGTAAGCCCTTGGCTGGGCCTTGGTAAGCCCTTGGCTGGTCCTTGGCTGGTCCTTGGCCAGCCCTTGGTAAGCCCTTGGCTGGTCCTTGGCTGGCCCTTGATTGGTCCTTGGCTGGTCCTTGACTGGTCATTGACTGGTCCTTGGATGATCCTTGGCTGGTCCTTGGCTGGTCCTTGACTGGTCATTGACTGGTCCTTGGATGATCCTTGGCTGGCCCTTGGGTGGTCCTTGACTGGGCCTTGTCTGGTCCCCTACAATTCCTTTTTAAAAATCAATCTTTGTACTAATATAATCAGTCATGATTTGTGGACATTAAGATCCAAAGAGAAGCGCCATCTCCTGGTCAGACGCTGTAATTCAGTGAAAGGGTGGAGTCAGAGGAAATAAATATGCAACAGGGGGGTCACTGCAGTGGCTGGAAGTTGGAGGGAAGTGTTCCTCCATTCGCCTGGCGTTTGCCCTGGGAAGGGCCATTATGAATGGGTGCTCCTGTATAACAGTAGTTCAAAAATACCAACTAAACAGATATTCCTCTGTTTAAATGTTTATGTCACAATTCTATTCCAGATGTAGAAATGCAGCATGAAGACATTCAGATGGATGAATTGCCACCAGTAAGCATCACAACTCGACATGTTTGGCAGGCTGCTTTAGAAGCACTGAGGATGCTATCAGAGGCGATGTTGCTTCTGGATGCTGGTGGTGGGGGTGTAATGCTCATGCAGCAGCATTTGCTCGTCAAATATGTGATTCTCTGTCTCTTTCGGTGCGCTCATGAAATTAAGGTCAAGCTGTGCTAAAACGACTGTCAGATCAGGATATGTGTACCTGCTCATCGCCATATAGCACAATTATTTCTCTGCAGACAGCTGTGAGCAGCAATGAGACCCGTCCCTTCCCAAAGGCATGGCCAGGAAATCGATTCCCCTTCCACCTCATAAACACACTTACACAGACACACCCACATTAAACGGCTCTCAAAGACACAGGTTCCTACAGTATGTGCAAATACAAAGAGGGAAATCACAGATCTGCTGCCTTAGTGGAGGCACTTTAGTGAGAAGTTGGAGTGACATCAATTGCACTCAGATAAAAATGGATTTGGCCCTGGCTGTTGGCTCAGTAATACATTCTGATGCGGCACCAGAGGAAGATTTATCAGGAGTCAAATCTAATGCCTCACTTTCACACCCAAACTCATATCACATACAGGGAGGCGGGGAGCTCATGCATAGTATTACACCATCCTCACATATGTGTCTGTTTCATTCTGGTTAAAGTATCTCATTACTTTTGGTTTTAATGTATTAGAAAAATAGATGCAGTTTGGTCTGTTTAGTTGAGTGGAGAGTGATCTGAACGTCATTGTCTGGCTCCAAATTTAAATTCCCACACACACCGTTAGATTTAAAGTGTTCTTTAAATGTTTTACTTTTTTCTAAAGACTCATCATGGAGTGTAATTACAACTTGAATTCCCCCGACATTCAGCTCGGTGTAATACGCCCTGAACTGCTTCAGGTTTAATGGGACATTTTCTCATCTTCAACGCCAGATGGAATAACTTAGGAAAAAGAAAATGACTTTAAACATGTTTAGATTGAACAAAAAGATGAAAGTCTTTCTGAGCATTAAAATAAAAGCAGCTTTATTGTGAAGATGGTGAGATGAATGTGAGTTTGACAAATCCTGCGTTAGAAATATTGCAACATTAATTCCTATTAAGAGCCACTTTGTTGGGAATATATTGAGTTATAAAAAGTTTAGCCATGTGACAATATGGCCAATGGCTAACAGTTAGCTGCTAACAGTTAGCTGCTACATAGCTCAATGATTCGGCATCACAGGCTGAACTGAAGCGACCTGGATTCTGTCTGCTGCTTATTAAACTCTCACAAATTCT
>NW_015150725.1:29836-36396 GCF_000732505.1 Cyprinodon variegatus | reverse complement strand
TAGAACGGCCGTTATTAGCGGTTATAGAACGGCCGTTATTAGCGGTTATAGAACGGCCGTTATTAGCGGTTATAGAACGGCCGTTATTAGCGGTTATAGAACGGCTCCTCTACCTTCTAGCTTTCACATGGCTGATCTATTGCAGCTTAATGTTGATAACAGCTGCCAAACATTTAAAACCTAAAGTTTCACATTTTATTTACATACTTTATACTTTTTATCTACTTTATTTGAAGCCTAGATTATTTTTAAACAGTTTGTTTTAAATCTTTACTTCCTGTGAATTCCATAGTTTCAGTCCCACAGATTTAATGTGACATTAAAACATCTCAGTTGGCAGGATAGATGTTTTTGGGAGGTGTTGGTCGATATGAGCGACATGCAGATCCACTTTTTTTTTAAATAGATAAAGAACTACTGCAATTATGTTCAGATTACACATAAATGTTTAATTAATAGGCCTACTATGGATAAATAAGCAACTACTTTAGTGTAAGGATTAGGATTCAGTCTGTGGTAAGAACCTGCTGGGGCCTACTGGGAGGTACAGTAGGAGGAACAACCTGAAAAAATCATTCTATGGGATGAAAACGGCTAATAATGGACATTTAATGGGATGATGACATCAGAAGCGGCTGTCCTGGTATTTTTAACTGGTTTCAAAAACAGTTACATTTATAACGTCATGAAAAGTTGAATATTGCATCAATCAGGGACTCATAATCATTCATAACAGATGGTGAAGTATTTTAAAAATTCTCTTTAATAATAGTGATGATTATTGCTGACAGATGAAAACACTGTTTGTCTTTTCCCATAAAAAAAAACAGCTTAAATTGTTGGAAAGGAAGAAAAAAGATAATTTGAAAGTTTCTGTAATTTTCTGTTTTGTTCAAGCAGGCTGAGGATCGTCTAACATCTGTTGAGCTGTATGTAATGTTAACCTCCTATTAATATTTATTCCTATTAAAATCATCCCTCCCTAGTGTTTAATAAAGTTTTATGTGTGTATTTTCCTCATACTCTTGCTCAGCCGTCCATATAATTGAAACCTGGTGTTGTGCTCATTTCCGTGGCGTTTAAACTCCAGCACCTCGTTTCATAAACTTCCATGAGGAATCGGCCGCTCCGTGAATTCCATCCTGGGACTCCGATAGGATCCTTCTTTGCATCAAAGCCAGTTGGGAGCCTTCCTTGCTCCTTCAAATGTTAGTGGTGTGATTACAAAGTGGAAGCAACTGGGAATGAGAGCCGGTCAACCACAAAGTGGTGGTCCACATGAAATGACGGATTGGGGGCAGCGGAGAGTGATCGTGCTCTCAGGTTTGTGAAATTCTTCCTGCCTTCAGCCTAATAGAACGCCTCTGGGATAAATTAGAGCCGAGCCTGACAGACAGCCGGGCCGTAACGTAGCATCCAAATGTGCTTCAGGATGGTCCGAAACGTCGACCAGGCTGCTGAAGCTGCTGAACGGCCTTCCTAGAAGAACAGAAGCTGTTTTAGCTGCAAACATGGAGTGACATCAATCTCTATGAACAGTTAATCAGATGTCACTTATATCCACATAGAAGTGAAGACAGGTGGCGGAAAAATAATCCACACGGCTTCTGCTTGGGATTAAAAAACTATAAAAACATATTTCTTTTTTTTTTTACATTTGAAGAAATAGAATAGAATAGAGTAGAATAGAATAAAATAGAAAATCACTTTATCTTCGAATGAGGAAATTCCAGTGTTTACAGCAGCAAAAATATTATAGAAAAAGTGTTCACACTAATGTGACAAACCTTAGAAAAATGTATGAAAATAACATAAAAGTGAAGAGTTAAAAAATGCTGTACTGAGGAAGCGAGGCATCAAGGAAGCGAGGAAACGAGGCAACAAGGCAGCAAGGAAGCGAGGAAACGAGGCAACAAGGCAGCAAGGAAGCGAGGAAACGAGGCAACAAGGCAGCAAGGAAGCGAGGAAACGAGGCAGCAAGGCAGCAAGGAAGCGAGGAAACGAGGCAGCAAAGAAGCGAGGCTGCGAGGAAAAGCCTCATGCAGGTTTTTGGGACGTCCCGTGAGCAAAGCTTTATTTTTATATTTTATTATTTAATTGCACAAATCCTTCAATGTAATATTATTTCAATGAAATTGTTAGCAGTTCAAAATAAAATTGTTTATTATAAAATCCTTTTTTTTTTTAGGTGTTTTTGTTTTGTTCCTAAAAACTGGTCCTGGAAAGAGGAGGTCATCTTATAATCGGCTCGTCTTATAATCGGGTCAGTACGGTAAGTCAAAATAACGGTTCATTAAAATTGCTCCTAAAAGTAACTTTTTTTTTTTGTAAAAGTCACTCGAATAGATGAAGCTAGTTTCTATCCACCTCTGGTAGGCAGTGGTTTAGTTCCAGACCTATAACTTAAACTCTGGTGCTTCTAAATCAAGATCAGATCAACTATAGTGAATAAAAAGTCCATAAAACACCTTAAACTTGTTTTTATAGATCCTAAAATATGCTAAGAAACATTTCCCCTACTTTATTCCCAGTGGAATCCTGTTTACTTCTGGTGATTTAAAGGTTATGTGTGAAACATATTGAAAGGTCTGTTTATGTCCCTAAAAGGCGTGACCCCCCCCCCCCAACTGTAGCTCTATGCTGCATAGATCATATTGTGATGAGGTCTACGCCTCCTTTTTCCTCTTCCAAGCATGGATAATGAAGTGTCCCAGGTGAACACCTGGCTGGGTTGGGGCTCATCATCACCCACCTGCCCCCCCTCTAATGAGTCCCTGGTGATTTCAGACTCCGTCAGTCTGTTGGCGTTCAGTTGGCTGAGCAGCATCATCGTCCTGCTGATGGTCAGCAGCCATCTTAGGCAGGGATTCAGAGGCTGTGGAAGCTTTTCAACTTTCAGCCTTAATTAACACATTTATCCATAAATCCAAGATACACAGAGGGACATGGAGAGGGAGGGGCGATGTTGTAGATCTTCACACCTGGAGTCCAGATTCTGCGCTAATCTGGATTTAAAGACAAAGAGGGCAAAGCCTGGATCGGTACTTTAGTAAACAGAGTTTAAATCTGTTCAGTGGGATTAAGCCAGGATGTTGCTGCTGCAGCTGAGAAGGTCTACGTTTAAACTAGAAGTCAAATTATTCACCACATTATAGAAAAACATACAGTAGTTGTAAGAAATGCAGCTTAATTGAATATTAAACACCTTCTCTGATCACTTAAATACACAGAGAGTCACTGTTGGGACTCCAGAACTCGCTGAGCAGCAGGTGTTCATGTTTATTTGTGCTTTTCCAGGTGAGAAGAAACACGAGATTTTGATTATTTGACGTTTCAGAAACTGTTTTCTCAGCTTTCCAGAAAACGTAGGAAAGAAATAAAACCTGTAAACTTGGAGAAGAATAAAGAAAACAGACTCTGTTTCAACTCTACACTGAAAAACCATTTAAAATTAAACAACCATTTGTTAAAATATTTCTTTTTATTCTTAATTTACTGCAAAGCTGCTGTTGTTTTTCTTGTTTTAAATGTAAATTTGCTGATTCCACTGGCAAAATGTCTCACTTGAATTTAATTTAAGAACAAATGACTTAGTGCAATCTATATTTATATTTTTATTTGTTTTGTATAGTTTTATTTGTTTCCTAATTTTAGTTTCTTTATTGTTTCTTGTTGTTTTGGTTTCTGTCTGTTGAACAATCTGAGTTTACACATATTAAACCGAATCAAACACCTTTCTGCAGGTGGCAGTAATGTTTACAATCATGACATCGGAAGGTTTAGAGGAAAAAAATGGCGGAAGCAACGAGACGAAAAACTTTTTAAAGTTTGATTTTCACCTTTCGGTGTGGAGTGTAATGTGTGTGATGCTGAAGGGTAAAACTAACCCCTTAAAAAATGCTCTGCTGATGATGATGATGATGATGATGATGATGATGATGATGATGTCTGGTGAAGGTGATCCCATCATCTAAGGCTGTAGATTATAAATGCATCCTATGGTCTAAAATGCGAATAATCCATATCCTCATTATAACTTTACAAATTAAATCACATTAAACGTTGAAATATTTGTAAACATCCTGGATCCTTCAGTTTTGAGTTTGACGGTTTTAATCATAATGTTTGCAGGAAAAATGTTTGCATTTCTAATCTTTGATCAAGGTTAGATGGTTTTCTGCTTTAGCTACGAACGTTCTCATTTTTCTGTTTCTAAGGAAAGAGGCTGGTGGAAAAAAGAAGGTCAGTGAGAGAAAGGAAGGAAAGATCAGACATATCCTGAAGAAATCTAGCAGTAAGGGTAACAGTTGGGACCGGGGGGGCAAGAGAAGAGCACAAAGAGAGAAGAGGAGCAACATGGAGTCCAGCTCTCATTACCTCAGAGAAAACGGCAGGGATGGAGATTTTCTTTCATGAAGACTGAAAAACAATAAAATGACCCGAAATCCCGAATCTGTCTGAGGGACATAGAATCTTAGTTACCAGCGTTTGTCTTGATGTGAGTTTGAGTCTATTTTTTATAACAACGTGCTACAGATCACTGAACCTGCTTTGTAATAAACCTTCGCCTCCTTCTGAGGGTTTAGAAGGAAGAAATCAATCACTCTGTAATCCTTAGCTACGTTCTGTCCTTCCTTCCTCAGGATGAACGGTAGTCCTGATCTCAGCATCATGCCAGCTGTTCAGCAGAGACACGGCTGGGTCTGTATGTGTTCATCCAGCTCCTCAGACCGTTTGGAGAAACGTCAGGTTCATCTTACGCAGGCATCGTCGGCCCTTGCTGTCCTGCAGGTTTAAGAGGTTTCTCTGCTTCAGCGAAGCTGATTCTGATGATCGAAGTTCAACAAAAGCCTGTTAATCAGCTTTCAGTTGAAATAAAACGTGGCGGAGCAGGAAACTGCTCAAACCTGCAGGACAGCATCCCTCCAGGACCCATTTTGGAGATGCCTGATCATAAGTAACGTTCCTCAGCCTCATCTGACAAAACTAAGACTCATCAGATTTTTCCTGAATGTAGATGTTGATATTTATGACACTCAGCAGCTTCCGTAGTATTTATTGAGTTTTAACAGCGAGGCAACAGAGTTCTGAATGAACTACAAACGACTCTCAGTTAATTGTAATTAATTTAGAGCACCACCCTATGGGAGGAATTCTTACACTTAGGGTTTTTCTTTACAAAAGTGTCTTTTTTATGGTTTTATGTAAATTAGGTCGACTATCCATATGCAAGGCAAACTTTTGGCTCCTAAAAGTGAATATTTTTTTAGGATTTAAGCATTTTCCCTCATGTCCTGCTGCATCCTAACCTTGTTTTCTGGCTCCAGCAGGTTGATTCCCTCATCTGCTTAAATCAAATAATCCTGTCAGTTGAGGGGAAGTACATTATGGAGTAGTAACGCGACTATTCTGAGCTACAAGGCAAAGTGTGCAGAGATGCTTCGGCCGAGGGGGATTGATATCCTGTCCAGTCTGCAAAGACAGGAGCTACCGCAGGATTCATGTGATGTGCATCACGGCGAGAGTCAGACATAATCAGAAACATTCTGGCTTCTGTGCAGATGATGTAAAATTACCATCTGCTGCCCAGATAAACAGGCCACAGGTCTCAAGTGACTCACACCTGAGCTGAAGTGGGAAAAATGTTCAGTTTTGCTGTGAAGATTCAAAAACTACTCAGAGCAACATCATTTCATGGCTGCTAGTGAAGCTTTGCTTGATTCATTCTGTGTCATTTATGTCTGTAAATTCACTCCTGTCCTTGCTGCCATGGGTTGCCCACACAGGGCTGTTGCTGGTAATAAAATGGAGAAGTGTTTAATGCACTGACAGCAGCTTAGGGCTCAGATACCATCCTGCCTAAAGCTGGGGTACACTTCTCTAGTGAACTTCATGTTCCGCTTCTACGGGTTTGGCTTCTAGATAGACGAGTCCGAGTAGCGCCATCTCACTGCGGAGCTGAGTCCCACCTGGTTTTTAGACGTTCAGTGTACGCAGGTAGATCGCATCAGAGTGTCGGGTCGCACAGCATGAGAACATAACATGGTGAGCTGGGAACTTTTAAACCCTGAGGTTTGGTCGTACAGTGTGAGCTGAAGCTGCTTGGAAATATCGTACAGCGGATGCCCGGCTTAAGCTTCAGGATGTCTTGGTTTGGCTGTAGGACTTGTTGCAAGTCCTTCCATGTTTGGAGTATTTGACTAGTAAATTGATGTAAAGTGATGACCTTCCATTGGGACTCAGTTTGCTGGCTGACTGACTGAGGTGGGATTTAGTGTGAACCAGTAATGGTTAGGAGGGGTTAGTGTCATGGTTAGGCTGTAGAAAGGATTAGAAATGAAGAAGTCAGTGGGAGTTTATGTATTTCTCATTTTTACACACATGTCTGTGTTTTAAATAAATATGTGTAACAATAAATCAATTTACTGAGATCTAATGTTGCTGGTTTCAGGTGATTTTAGTAATATTTTCACATTTTTTTTATTCATCTGTGCACAGTTATTATAGTGTTCCTAAACCATAGATAGATACTTAATACATAAAAAAAATGTTTTTAATTC
>NW_015150725.1:26877-29551 GCF_000732505.1 Cyprinodon variegatus | reverse complement strand
TGAGACATCGCTGATTGGACGACGGCGCCGTTTGACCCTTGAACCGGAAGTCATTCTGCCTGCTGCGGCTTTTGAAAACATGGATATTGTCGGCGCCCCGAACATAGCTGCCATTATCCAGGAATATTTAGAATCAGGACATACGTACGAGGTGATACTGGATATGCTCGAGACTAATCACGAAATTTCAGTTAGTTTGTGTACACTGAAGACACACTCAAAAGATCTGGACTGTTCAGACGACGCAACTTCCGGTTCAAGGGTCAAACGGCGCCATCGTCCAATCAGCGATGTCTCACGTTTCCCACTGGTACCTACCTTTTCCGGTAGGTTAATGTAGTTTTGTTTTTCTTAATGTAGTTGCGCTTTTAGATTTGTAGTTGCAGTTTGCACTTCAGGGCCACCGTAGTATCGGCTGTTGATCAAGTCCCAGTGCTGTATCTGATAATTATTTTTTTATTTTTTTACTGATTAACACTAAATTCATTAAATCACTGCGAACATATTAGTTTTAGGTATAGATAAAGATCCATTGATTATTCTTTGCTGAACGGACTTTTCCTTTAATGTATTTATCTCAATGGGAAACAGTAAGACGATGATCGGAGGTCGTGTTTCTGTTCGTCGGTCTAACGGCCACCATGCAGTGAACATACCAGGAATAGGAACAGATCACGTTACCAAGGCCACATTAAAGAAAGGAGAACATTTTATAGATTCTACCGTACATTTTATTCTACTAACAATCTCATTTAGCTGCTCCTCCCACCAGCTTCATTTAATTTTATGTCACTGTTTTTATATGTTGGGGGGTCGCAGTGAAACATGAGCATAGCTTTACGGCAAGGCCGTACCTTCCAGAACCTTCTGTTCTCCACTTTGAGGCGAAGCTTTGAATGAACGATGTGTTTATGTCTCACCCATTGGTGCAGAGCTTCCCCCTGGCAGGTATGGACAGAGATGCTCTAATATGCGAGTCCCCCCCCCCACCCGAAGGTTCCCGGTAGCAGGCAATAAAGGCTGTCACAATGACGAGGCCTTGGCAATGAGATTTCCTGGAAAGTTGTAAATGTTCAATCACTCCCTGCGTCTTTTCTTAACCTCCGTGTGCCCACAGCGAAATGAGCTGTGATTGGTAGAGAGGCAGGCGGCAGAAAAGGAGAAACGGAAAAGAATGAACTTCACTAATGCAACGAAAAGAAGAAGCAAAGAAAGAAGCGGGAGGAGAGAAGAAGCTGCAGGAGAGTCTGACGTGATTTCAGAAGCAGCAAGGACATGTTGGTGTTTAGCAGCGCTCCTAACCCTGGACAGATGGCCGTGAGCTGGGGACGCAGAGGAGTGACCAGAATGGGAATTTGTTTAGAGCATGTTAGATGTGGGCGGATTTATGACAAGAACAATCCAAAACAATTCCTCTTCTGCTGTTAGAAAACGCTGTCATTATTTCCGCGCTCCTTTTTCCTGATGCTTTATGCAGGATAAATCTGATTTTTCTCTGTTTATTTTTTATGTTTATGCAGCTCTGAAGCTTTCGGTTTGATGCTAATCAAAAAGAGCCTGAGAAACGACATCGACGAGCATCCTGTGTGAATCCGTTCACCTGAGCTCGGTTCTAAGGCAATCACCTCGCAGTCCATCATGTAGAGAAAAACAAACTGTCACGTTTGATGACATCATGATATAACTCAGGTCCAAACCTTCACTCAAAGACGATCATTTGACCAAATTAAGTCCTAACAGCTCCTCCTCTACAGCAGGCCTCCTCTGAGAGGTGACGCTGTTCTCTGGGTATTTCTCTTTGCAAACATGAGCGTACGGCCGACGCAGAGAAAGGGACGGGACGGGGGGAAGGACGGAGGGAAGGACGGGGGAAGGATAGAAAGGCACCGCCAGGGGTGGAGCTGAACGAGGGCCAACTCATTTATCTTTCATCTCAGGAGACTTGACCAAAGCGCTCCACATTCAGTCATTCACTGACATTCACACGATGGTGGTGGCGAGCTGCATAGCAGCCACAGCTCTTCTGGGGCTCACTGCCAGAAACCAGACTGCCGTACGCTGGTCAAGGACACATCGACTCTGTAAGCCGGTGATCTGTCAGACCAGTATACCCATAGTCACCCCGTTATGCCTTTAGTCATGTTAAAAAAAAGACGATTTAAGGTCAGATTGCCATACGCTTCAAATAACACCAGAAAGTACGAAATTTAATTGTTTTTTGTACATGACTCAAGAGATACACGTCTGTTAAGAAGTTTAAAGTCTATTTATCGTACAAATCTAAAGGGATGAACAGGTATTGACTATGGTTTGCTGGTCTGACTGGGTATGCTCATCTGACAGAGCAGTGGAGCTGGGCGTCGAACCGTCAACATCCGACGCCACGGTCGCCCCAGTATTGATGTGAAAATGCCTTAAATTTGGACGGCAGGGAGATGTAAATATGCCTTAATGGAAATATCATCTACCTCCAGTGATTTACTGGGAAAATATAACGATTTTACTCTGATCTCAGGTTCCAACAGAACTGGTCTCTTCTGGATTATTATTATAAAGATTTTCTTCCTTTTATCAGAAACACAGTTAGCCTTCCATTAAAGACAGAAAGATATCAGTGAAATAAATTAAAATTCACAAAATAAGTAAAAATGATAGAAATAGAAACCACGAGCTT
>NW_015150725.1:0-26731 GCF_000732505.1 Cyprinodon variegatus | reverse complement strand
GGTTCCCTGTTCATCACCAGGGTACATTCACCTGTTTGGGTTTTAGAATTTTTTTAAATAAAAAAAACAATATTTCATTTTACAAAATAATCATTTTGTAAATTTTTATTTATAAATATATTTTTTTATTTTTTTTTTTTATCCTTTTATTTAATGGGAGGTGATGTTAACGTTCAAGCTCAGCTGTAACTCTATATTAGGAGAGTTTTATGGCTTTGGAGGGTTTAAATTTTGAACCCTAAATGTATTCCTGCTGCCCAACACGGTGGTGGAAGGCTGATGCTCTGGGCTCATCAAGTCTAACAGAGACTGAAGTCAAATGTGAGACCAAAAAGGAAATCAGAAAGATCATCCTAATGTTTTTATTGACCAATCAGAATCCAGCGCTGAGCTTCAGGTTCGAGTTAAAGAAAACAAGAAATGTTCCTGAAATCTAAATAGAAAATAAACTAGTAAATGTGGGAAACTAATAAGGTCCCAGAAATGATGAAAAACAGGCTCAACCAGCTGAATCATTGGTAGGATGACAACTTTTTATTTAATACAATAAAATAATATTTTCTGTTGTTGTTTTTAAAGCTGCACTTCAGATATTTCTTAAAGTTGATCAAATGGTTTTTTTCTGCATAGCTAACAGCAAAGCAACATGCACGCTGTTATTAGAAAACCTCCAGAGCCGCATATTCCTTCCAGCAGCCGTGTGCACTCAGCACTTTTCTTTTGTTTTCGTGTTGTTGGGTTTTTTTGTGCCGTCCTCCCAGGATGCAGAGCAGGCTGCTGAAGATAGAGCGATCCGTCTGTCTGCAAGACAGAGACGGCCTCCCCTGCATCATTCCTAGTAAGCAGCAGACTCAATCACAATAAAAGCCCGCTGCGCTGGCACTATGCACTCACAGCGTCTGCTCAGGGGAGATCCATGTGATGAAGAGGACGGGGACAGAGAGGCAGGGATGAAGAGCAGCAGGAGGAGCAGGCTGCCTTTGCTCCCCTCCGCCTCCGCTGTCTCTCCTTCAGGATAATGAATCAGACATGGAGAGCGCGGTTTCACAGAGAGTGGCCAATGCATAAATAACACCTGCAGAATAGAGACTCTATACGCTGCTGCTGCTGCATGAAAGCAGCTTCCTTTCTTCTCTCCAACATGGCCGTGCTGCCATAACAAGGTCTGAGCCGCCATAAAAAGCTTTCAGACAAATGGCAATCTGTCCTTTAAAATAAATTAGGTGACAGGAAGAGACAGATATGAGTGTGTGTGTGTGTGGGGGGGGTGTGTGTGGGGGGGGTGTTAAAGGCTAAGAGATGTTGAAGCTTCTACGACAGGACCGGCTTCTCCTCGTTAGGAGAAGCTTTGCTGCTTAATCCTTCCTCTGCTCTTCTAATTCAGCTTCAACTCTTAAATCTTTCTTCTTTTTTATTATTTTCTGTATTATTGCTCCTTTCAGTGCTTCGCTCTGCCCATGGGAATAAAACACGCAGCCTTGTGTTTCTCAGTGGTGAGTTGTGACTCTTCTTTCAAGTAATCATGTTGAAAGTGAAATGTTTACATCTGTTGTGAAGCTTTAAAGGCAAAAAGGAAGAAGAAAGATTTCAAACTTGAACCTTTCTGTAAACTCTAAAATCTGTACTTCTAACATCTGTTTTTCTATCTCTGCCTGTGAGCAGCGAGGAAGCTTTGCTATCATCAGGAATCTTAAATATTCCTTCATAGAACAAGTCAGAAAATATTAAACTGATTAAAAAAGACCATGAAAGGCAGTTTGGGAAACGGCTTCATTTATAAGGTTCTGTTTTCATGGTGAGAGGAGCGGGAATGTTCCAGGCAGTAGCTGGAGCTTCCCACAGTCAGGTGGCCTATTTTTACCCTGGAGGAACCATCTAGATCAATCAGGAGGGACATTTTTGATAACTAGATGAACATTTCTCATGGCCTTTTACAATTCTTAATTTTAGCTTATTATGAGAAAAAAAAACAAGCATAAGAAAAATAATTAAAAAAATAAAAGAGCAATTAAGAAAGACAAAAAAGAAACAGGAAGTGATCTAATGAGATTGTTTAGAGTGAGGTTTTGTTCTGGATGTAATCTTATTCCAGGATGTTGATGCGTTGAATGTGTTTTTCCTGCTGACTGTAGGCGCCGCGCTGAGCTCATCAGCTGGTTAATCTGCAGGCCGGCCACTAATTTCTGCTTTTGGTTTCAGTTGAACATCAACAGGCTGAATAGAGCAAAGCATGTTTGTAATATAATAGTGTGAATTACAGGCTGGGGATATAAGGGCCACTAGCTGCTAAAAAAGAACAATGTTCTCCAATACTCAACTCCCTGCGGCTCATTTCGGACAAAACAGCGAGCCGGCGGGCCAGCGGATCACGTCTGAACCTTGCCCAGCCACGCGCTCCCAACGCCAACACCCTCCGGGCGACACAACAACAGCCGCTGCCCTGCGGCATGGGACGCTCTGGTGTGGAGCCAAACCAAAGCACAACAGAACAAACCATCAGAGTCTGGAGGATCAGTGTGTCCTGCACCCCCCCCCCACCACACGCACACACACACACACACCACACACACACACACACACCAGGACAGAGCCAAATATGCACACCAACACAAGCAGCTCTGACTAATCTATTGTCAGCGGCACAGTGAGCCAGACCCACCAGACCAGCCATCCGCTCACTGAGGAGCTGCACCAGTGGGGCACCAGAGGCTGCACTGAGGCGACGTGCGCCATCTATAGGGCAGAAATGGAATGACAGCCTGAATTAAAAAGAAACACTCTGTATTAATTCATATGTTTTTTTCATAATATTTATTATGTGATGTTTCTTTCATAATGATAAATCAAATGTAACCTGATCCACCTCTACTCTATAATTAGTAAGTAAAGATCAAAGAAAGAAAATATTGAGACATCTATCTGTTTGGAATAGATTCAGTGACGATAACAGCCAGAGGACAAAAACACTAAATGAATTAAAGTTTTTAATAGTTGGGCTTCATGCAGCCTTCTGAAACCTAATTTCCTGAAAACAAGAAAATAGGATTTAGTTAAGTAATGGTAGTAATTGTACAACATGGTTTAGCCCTCCGGGTTCTGCTGAGCCAAGAAAAGCTACGTTTAATTGTGCAAAAGATAACAGTGTTTTCATTGGACAAACGAGATAAAAATGATATCAAAGTATCCTTCAGACACAAACATCCAGCCTTATTTGTTCCGTAAACCTTCTGCAGAACGCTGGCTGCTGCACAAGTACACAAACCGCTGTTCTGGCAATTAGAACTGATGGGAGTTTGTGTAATGAGGCTGGTTTAAGACTTTAACCCACTGATGATGTCGGCAGCCTAAATCAATAGCTGACATATAATTAGACTGAGTAATATAAACAGATTAATATCTCCCTGCCTGTCAAAGTACGAAGCAGCAAGTAGGTGGGAGGATGTTTGGGAGGCGTTTGGCGTTGGAGCGGCTGATGGACAGACGGGAGGACGAGGTTAGAGAGTCTGTGAGGCTGCAGCACCAAACCATGACCTCCCAAAGGGAAGCAATCTCCCAAAGGGAAGCAATCTCCCAAAGGGAAGCAATCTCCCAGCATCTATTAGACTGTATTTACAGTCTGCAGTGCTGCTACCATGATGCTACAGGAAGACGTAACGGAAGAAGATGCATGAAGGACTAATCTGAGCTGTTAGATAATCATCATCATCAAACGAACGCAACGTTCTGGGTTCAGATCTAACCTGGGATGAACTGAACCTCCGGAGGTTAGTCAGGTCGTCTTACTTTCATGTCTCCATCTTCATGCTGACTCACTGGATTAACTCATTTTTCATTGATGGCAGTTTTTTCCATCCAATATATTTTTTCCAGCTGAACTAAATCCACATTTATCCGTATGGCGTCATTTTATCTGTTCAACACATTTTTTTTAAATACTTTTAAAAGGTAATGACTACATACACAAAATCTGAAACATTTGTTTGGTTCAACTTAATAAAATCTAATTCTGTTGACTTCTATCTGTTCCTGCATTAAATGAAGTTATGTTTAAGAACTTATAACATGTAAAGAAGCCGATGAATGAATTGGTTTCATCAACTCGCTTGTTTTTACTTTAAGAGCAAAAACAAACTTGCATGAATGTAACATGATGAAAATAACCAAAGATAGATCTGCTGCAGGCAGCAGCATCTGGATCAGCTGTCTAATCTACTTTCTATAGTTCTAGAGAGATCCAGACAGGATTTTTTCCAATGTCTGTTTCTCCAGACGTCTCATAGAGGAATCAGTCAAAATGTTGCTACAATTTTAAACGTTTTTCTCTTCCTCTGTTGGTGTAACCCGTACAGTAATTATTTACTGCTCTAGGAATGTGATTATTTCATATTCACGTGTTAAACTTCTCCATTATTGCAATGTTTAATTAATTAATTCAATGTTTGATTTTCTGATTGGATCTGGAGGCTTCAGCTGTTGGTAGATAAGTTTGACTTTTTCCATCTTTTATCCCATTCTGGTGTTTTTTGCTGCATTTAGTGGTTTTCTAAATGTTTTTGCATCCGACCGGAACTTTGTAGGAAGTGATGTTCTTGTCTTTGAGATTATTTCTACTCTGAAATTCACTTTAGTACAAAATTTTCCGTCATACAAGAGCTTCACTCTTTCATACTTTTAACTTGAATTTTTCCACATATTGAATAAAAAATGCACAGCAGAATCATGCTGATAATATTTCTTTCAAATAAAGAGCCAGGTAACTGCAGTCGCCTTTTACTATCTAGAAAGTGCAGCTCTTTTATTGAAGATAACAAAACTATGTCCGATTCACAGATACTACAGCAGGAGGGAAAAAAGCATATTATGTGAAAAGTGAAGGTAATTTCAGAAAAACAATGTGTTAACAGACTGGTTCCATTCTGCTGAAGGTTTGCAGAGGATTTTTTTCTCTCTTTGATTTTGTTGCTTCTCCTCAGAAACAGACTCAGAGAAACTCAGTGAGTCAAAACCAGAGAGAATAAAAACACAAAATAAAAAGCTAGAAACCAGTTTACAGGGAACATTTGGGAGAGATCGTTTGTTTCACCTGCAGTGGCGTGGGGGGAGCCGGGTGGGGTTAAGGGTCTTGCTCAGGGACCCAGAATGGAGGCGGTGGGGATCGAATCGGATACCTGCAACCTTCTCAGAGCACAGAGCTCTGCTGTAACCACTAAACCATCACTCCCAGTAAAGCAGCAGCTGCAGACGGACTGATGCGATGGTGATGCAGCAGCAGCTGCTGCAACACGAGCTGCTCTGGCATGTTCGCCACTTTATACGGAACATTCTGGTGCATCGTGATGCAGCAAGGCGCTCCTTATTCCCCATCATTGACTCTTCATGTTCATCCCAAGCAAACTCAGGTCCTGGCTCCCCCCCGACATGTGACGATGGAGTTATTTGTTCAGCCTGTTTTTGTTAACCCTAACCCCCCCCCAGAGATGAAAGGCAAATCTCTGCTATTCTGTTCAGTTGATTTCTAGGCTGAGTCCTTTAGGGAACAGTTGACTGATCTATAATCCTATCGTTAGCAGAACACGGTCCTCATAACCTAATGTCAGTTTTGTTTTGCGTAATCCTTTAAAAGCTGTGGATGTTTTTTTGTCCTATAATGCTTCTCCTGTGATGCCTTATAGTGATACTAATATTACACAGGAGACTAAAGGTATTTTGGATTTCCCATTTTTTCATGTCTTATTATCAAATTGAATTCTTGCTCTGAAAAAGATGCAGCTTTAATTACATCCTGGAAAAAAGTACTAAAGATTTAAGTTCCTAGAGTTTCCCTCTGCAGCTGTGTGAGCTGCCAGACTGTGGACAGAGTGCAGAGGTGAAGGTGAGGAAACTGGCCACAAAGTCCGGAGCCAAGTTGATAATTCTGTTAGCTTGCAGAGCTACAGAAGAAGAGACGCACAGCTCTGCATTCACCTGGCTTTTAGAGCAATCTCCTGAGATATAGACACAGAATGAGAGAGGTTTGGGGGAGAGATAAAGAGGGGGAGTGAAGGAATGGAAACACAAGTGAGGCCGAATAAAATATAGAGAGGAAGAGATAAAAGGCCTTTCTGTATTCACCAGGCTTTCATCCTCTCTCGGGGCCGGGATCACCTCCACTTATTGAAGAATAGAAGCTACTGCTGGACCGGCTGATAGCTCAGACAATGTTCGCCAGGGCAAAGGGAGAGGGAGGACAAAAGATCAGGGGGAGAACGAGTGAATATGACAAAGACAAAGAGGGCCGGATGAGGAGGAAGTGAAGAGCAGGGTTTCACGGTAGTTTTCCTCCATTTATGGCCCCGCATTATTCCAAACAAACTGTGAAGGCGGCGCTCTGAATGCATGATAGTGGAAGTGGAGGATTAGGTCACAGCAGCGCTGCGGCCGTCCGTCACCAAGGTCAAACACGCAGCAGGTAAAGACAGGAATCTCCAGATCTCTATAAAACCAGCTACCAGCTTCGCTTTCCCACTTAACGATGAGCTAAGCAGCCTTTCTGCAGCCTCTCATCACGGAGAGAAAAGCATGAGTTTAAGAAGATAGTTACGCTGTTTTAAAACCAGAGAAGGAAAATTAGATGAAGCTGCACCCGGAATCAAAGAAAACTTCCCCAGTTTTTCATTCCTGGTTCTTAAAATCAAAATCATGAGCTTCTTTATGCAGAAGAGAAAAATATGAGATAAATGAGATTTGAAATCAAAATGACCCGAATAACTAATGAACATAAACTATGCATAATGTTTTAAGCACCAGATTGTGATACCTGGAGAACGCCTTAAAACCTCACTATGACCCCCCCCCCCCATCCATGTGGATGGATGAATAAATGTCTTTAAGCTAAAGAGTAGAGCTATACTGTATGCAGCATAAAAGAGGAAAAATCCAAACCCATCTGTGAGGATCATGAGGGTTTTCTGAGCAGCCCTGCTAATGAAGCTTTAACGGAGCATAACCCTCGTTAACCCCCCCTCCCCCCCTCACAGAAGAAAACACATCATCAGGACAAAATCGCATCTTAGGAATTTTTCCTGTTTGTTTCCTGATTTTTCTGACTTTCTAAGTTTCTAAACTTCCAGGATGTTTACCGTTTATCTTCGCTCCACTGCAGCAGATCTTATGCCACTAAAGATTATAATATTAAAATCCCACAAATCTATAAACCTTTGGCCACATTCCATCGACCTTAGACGCCATCATCACTGCATCCGTCACTGAGCTTCTGGTTCATGTCGTTTTCTCTCTAGTTTTGATTTCTAGAATATTTAAGCAGTTTTATGAAAATAACTATTTGTCGTCTTTTGGTAAAATAATTGTCCTTCATTCGTACAGGAATGTGAGGAATTCCTGTTTTGTTTATGTTGATATCAAAGTTATATTGAATAAACCAAGATGAAGTAATTAATCATTGTTAAGGTTTCATATCGTCCAGCTCGATTTAAAGGATAACATTTATTTAAAAAGATGATCCAGGAAAAAGCTCATTTATACAATATAGACTCTCAATCCAAACATATTACCAAAAAGGAAATGAGTGAAATGGACTCAACGTGCTCCTATGCTAAAATAAATTCAGAGATGATGAAATGTAAAGCAGACTTTTTTTAATATTTTGACCTTTTGTAAGTTTGCTTTCCAGCATTGGAAGAAATAAATAGCTGTAAACAAAGAGAAATGTCCAGAATGAAAGCAGAAGAGAGCAAGTAATGGAAAACTGCAGCCTGTATAATTTAGCAGCGGTTAGCTGAAGCAGAAAGCTACTTAACGAGGCTTCGCCACAGCGACAAAAATGAATAAAGAGTCATTTTGTCAAGGAGAAGCTTGGCATTATCAGCTCCCCCCTGGAGATGCACAGCCATTTGCAGATAAATGGAGGCCCTTAGTTTAAAGTTAATTGGATCAACCTGCAGTACACCTTTGGAGTCACGGGGGTCAGCTCATATTATTCATATTCAGGTAATTATGTATTGCGCTGATGTCTTTTTGTCAGCCTGCTCTCCAACGCCTGAACTGAGTCCAACGTGTGAGGAGGTCAAACTGGCCTGTGGCAGTGGGAGGGGGGGGGCGGCCGGATATCACCTGAAGAGTTAAGAGGCTGCTTACAGCTCTGTGATTTACAGCAATAAATCAGAGAAAAACAAACATGGAATACATGAAATGACTCCATTTCTATGCAACATTTAGAGCCCATAATCACATCTATCATAACATGAAGGCTGTTTATATTTCAGAAAAACGCAGTCATGTGATTCCGTTAGTCTAATATTCTGCCGCCGCCGCCGCCGCCGCCCTCAGCCTCGGTCCGCCTCACACACCTCATCAAACCACACCTACACACTCGCATACGTTTCCCTGCCGTGGGAGACCATAGCTTATGTCTCAGTGAATAAAAACCCCATTATTCAGCTAATTAATAACTTAATTAAAGCTTGCCTGCACGTCAGCCGTGGTTGATTACATCATCATTAGGAGTAATTGGGGATTTCTTTAATGGCACCTTGAGAGTAGAGGAGAGAGAGGATGAGAGGCGGAGAAAAACTTTCCCACAACTCGTCTCCATGAAGAATTTATTTCAACTCATTTTAATCAGAAGACATCAGTTAAATGATCTTTGCATATTTTCTTTTCTTACTAGTGAATTCATCAATAAATCAGCAAACAGCTGCTGCTGGGTCCTTTTTGTGCGTTTTGTCTTGAGTGTCTCCAGTGGAAACATAAATCTGCATTAATGCTTCCAAACTGCAATAAAAAATAAAAATCATGAAAAATTCATTTCTTTAAAAAAGATGGAACATTTTCTTGCAAACAGAAAAGCAAAAAGTTCAAGATTTCAGTCCAGCAGAGAATTAAAACCTCATTTCCACAGCAAAGACATTAAATTTATGAATACATAACAGGATTATCGTTTTTGTAACAAAGATAAAATGACTCAGAAGAGATTTTCATCCACCTGCTATCATTTTCTTTATGAAACCAGTTGAAATGATTACATTAAAGAAATATTGAAACATTTCTTCACCTTTAGAATCTTGAAGAACACTGTCCTTTTTACCACAAAAATCAAAATATTAAAATGGAAACTTTCATCTTTTCTCCTAATGACCATCCATAATAATCCATCCCCAGTCATTCCTAAAGAAATGGCTGCTGTCGGTTTTTGGGCCAGTCAGGTACAGCCACACTGCGGCCATTCATGAAGCTTTTGCTTCTTTCCCCTGGAAAATCAAAGCAAGCGTTTCTCTATCTTTTCATTAATCTCTGGACAAACAAACTTTGATTTTTTTGATTAAAAATATACAGCAGCAGTCATTCAAAATGGCCGTTCCCATTCAAACACCCGCTGAATGGCGGCCCACTTTCCTCCAACGTCCAGCCACTGGAGAGACCCCTCCTTCTCCTCGGCGTGCATCTGTTTTACCCTTAACTAAATTACAGCTTCTGACCAGCAGATGGCGCTTCTCTTTAGATCTTAATGTCCACAAATAATGACAGAGAGAATGTTTTAGTCCAAAGATTCATGTTTAAAAAGGAAATGTAGGGGATCAGCCAAGGACCAACCAAGGACCAGCCAAGGACCAACCAGGGACCATCCAAGGACCATCCAAGAACCAGCCAAGGACCATCCAAGGACTAGCCAAGGACCATCCAAGGACCATCCAAAGACCAACCAAGGACCATTCAAGGACCATCCAAGGGGGTAAAGTGGGCCCTGGAATAAGGTCTAAAGAAATGAAGTTTTAAATACTTTTTCAGCAAAACTGTTCATTTGCAATAACAATCAACCAACAGAATGTCTACATTGGTGTAAAAAGTATTTAATTCACTATAAAAAGGTATTAAGTGTATATTAAGTTTGACAAGGTCAACATATCCCTTCATCCTGTAGCTGAACTGCTGCTAGTTTTCCTCTCATGCCTGGAAGATGTCTAGAGCTGCTACCTCAGATGATCTCGCTCTCCAGATGAACGATTCAGATGAGCTAGAATGAATAGAAGGGGTAGAGCGTAGCCGCCTGTGGCCCGGGCTGCCTGTCACTACTACAGTCCAGCACGGATGACATCAAGGGGCCAATGTAAAAAAAAATGGTGTTCCCCAGATTTTATGTCATAAGGTGTTTAGATCCTGGTGGTGTCAGGATAGCAGCCTTGATAGCTGATTTAATTACTCATTTCATTCACCTGCCGTACCCTCCCCCCTCTCTAATTATCATTCATCTCATTCACCTGCTTCCTCTGCTCTGTATACGGCTCTACCCAGCTATCAGGGCCAGATCAGCAGTGGTTTTACCCATTCCTGTTAGTTGTTCATGTTTGTTTTGTTTGAGTTCAGTCTGTGGTGAGAAGGTGGTGAACCAGTGCATTCTCCTGAACACCAGGCATTTTATCACAGTGGTGTCAGAGTTTCATGTCGTCTGGTCTGTTATCTTATGCTCGGCCTCTGATCTGATCAGCCCATTGAAAGTACAAACAGCTCTGCCGGATATTACCAAGCTCTAAGAGCCAGGAGCCTCTAAACGAACCGCACACGTTACAGCTCTCTCCCACATTATAAAACATTTGGCCACTTTAACTGATACCCAAACAATTTTTAATCCAATCAGAGTAAAACACTGGCGCCTGTGCTGTGATAAAGTATCTGAAGTGTCCTCTTTAAGTCTGACCACAATGGCTGAAAAAGGAGGGCATAATGAAATGAGTCCAGACAAACCCCCCCCCCCGTTCTCTGTGGCTCATTAGAACCTCATGTCCATTCACTGCACATTCCCAGGGTCTCATGGAAGAGCGGCTGAAAGCCCAGAGAATCCACCTCNCAGACATCCAGGGTTAGATTATTATATTTATATTTTTAAAACAAAGCGGCGTGTGTATGACGTCATCCGCGTGCGCCAGCTACCGTTCCTTCATCCTGTCCGCTGAACTGCTGCTAGTTTTCCTCTCATTCCTGGAAGATGTCTAGAGCTGCTACCACAGATGATCTCGCTCTGCAGATGAACGATTCAGATGAGCTAGAATGAATAGAAGGGGTAGAGCGTAGCCGCCTGTGGCCCGGGCTGCCTGTCACGACTACAGTCCGGCGCCAGCGGATGAGTAGAACATGATGTAATAACGTAAAATAAAGGGGCCAATGTAAAAAAAAAAAAATGGTGTTCCCCAGATTTTATGTCATAAGGTGTTCAGATCCTGGTGGTGTCAGGATAGCAGCCTTGATAGCTGATTTAATTACTCATTTCATTCACCTGCTGTACCCTCCCCCCTCTCTAATTATCATTCATCTCATTCACCTGCTTCCTCTGCTCTGTATACGGCTCTACCCAGCTATCAGGGCCAGATCAGCAGTGGTTTTACCCATTCCTGTTAGTTGTTCATGTTTGTTTTGTTTGAGTTCAGTCTGTGGTGAGAAGGTGGTGAACCAGTGCATTCTCCTGAACACCAGGCATTTTATCACAGTGGTGTCAGAGTTTCATGTCGTCTGGTCTGTTATCTTATGCTCGGCCTCTGATCTGATCAGCCCATTGAAAGTACAAACAGCTCTGCCGGATATTACCAAGCTCTAAGAGCCAGGAGCCTCTAAACGAACCGCACACGTTACAGCTCTCTCCCACATTATAAAACATTTGGCCACTTTAACTGATACCCAAACAATTTTTAATCCAATCAGAGTAAAACACTGGCGCCTGTGCTGTGATAAAGTATCTGAAGTGTCCTCTTTAAGTCTGACCACAATGGCTGAAAAAGGAGGGCATAATGAAATGAGTCCAGACAAACCCCCCCCCCCGTTCTCTGTGGCTCATTAGAACCTCATGTCCATTCACTGCACATTCCCAGGGTCTCATGGAAGAGCGGCTGAAAGCCCAGAGAATCCACCTCTGTTTTTCTAATCAACTACTGGCTGAAAGAAAGAGAACAGAAGTCTGACAAATGAAAAGAGTCGTCTGTTTGGTTCTGTTCAGTTGAGGTTTTGCTTTAAATAGTTTGTAAATACGGCAAATTGTTTTACAATTTAACCATCAATCATTTTTACTTTGAACCGACTTGAGATGACATGTGTTGTCAATTCATGCTATAGAACTGAACTGAATTACATTGAATTGCTGTTGAAACGCTTCAGGTAGGCAGAGAGCTCCTGCTTCATTTGGAGGAGTTCAAGCAAGTTAAGCCGAGTTTTCACTCTACGATAACTTCAACCATTGTCCTCAGCTGCAGCTCAAACTCTACGACAAACCGCAGAGCTTAAATGTTCACGCCTAACGATGCATATTCTAACACCGCACAGCCCGACACTTTAATCTGATCTACCTGCTAACACTCTATGTCCAAAAACCACACATCTGACTCACCGCTGAGAGATGGCGCTGGTTAGACGAAGAACTCCTGTGTTTGCACATGCACAGTTCACGAGGGTCTGGTATATCAGCTCAGAGCTCTGCTTCGACAGCAGCCTTCACTAACACCTCACCAGGGCCGACATGATTGATTTTCTCCTGATGTTAGGATTTCTGATTGGGAGGCGGTCGCTAGGCTGATCGCCCCTCGTTAGCCCATGTATAGGGGAGTGGTGGCCAAGTGGTTAGGGCATTGATCATGGAAACCTGAGGTCCTGAGTTTAAGCCCCACTCCCACAGACTGACACTCTGGGTCCCTGAGCAAGACCCTTACCCCCACACTGCTCCCTGGGTGCCTCACAATGGCAGCCCGCTGCTCCCCCAGGGGAGGGGTTAAATGCAGAGAGTTAATTTCATTGCTTTGTACTTTCAACAATTTTTTAATATCAAACTACCAGAAAGAAAATACCCAATAAATCAATATTTATTGGAGCATCTTGTCCTCCATAACAACAACCCAACATAATCAGTCAGATAAATAATATTCTACTGTTTTTGCTGTAAAAGACTGATAATAACAATGTAACTAAACACTGAAAACTAAACAGCATATTGAGCTGCTCTGATTCTCCTAAAACATCCAGTCAATACCGTTCTCTACCTGTTAAACCCAGACGGCTTTAAAAGAAGCTTCTCTCCAAAAATATTCGACTGAAATAAATAAAAAAAGCTCTATAATTATCAGATGTAAATGCAGCAGTTTGGTACCAGAGTGAACCTCTATCACAGCCGTTTCTACCTCGGATTTAATTTCTGAATATACAATGAAAAGCAAATTAAAGTTCTCATTAAAACCCCAAAAAGACACCTTAGTTTGTATTCATCACCACTTCGATTACAGCTTCAGCAGATTAGGGCTGAATCAGTTGAGTTATATTTGGTTTTATTAGGCCAGCGTGCCGGGGGGAGCGGTGCTACTGGCAGCGCAGCCAAATGGGCCGAAACAATGCCAAAAGGGTTTTTCTCTGGTCTAATAAAAGGGCTGATTTCCATTTCAGGTCTCTTTCTGCATACGAGCTGAAGTGAACTGTTCCTAAAAGCTCAGAGAGATAGCAGTGATTACTACTTTCATAAACTCTATTTCACGTCACCTAAAGAAACATCAGAAAACGATGCGCAGCAGGTTGTTGGATGGGTAAGACTCTCTAGTCTCCAAGGATACCGATGAGGGGCGGAGCAACGATTCAGCCGACCTGTAGCATCTTTCTGAAAGTTTCCACCACGTTTGATGGACCTTTAAATTGTATCTTGGAAGTGTGTAAAAACCGAGCGTAGAAAATAAACTATTAGAGCGACCTGTTTTAGGTTTAAGAGGTGAGATTTATGAAAAAGAATCAAGATTCTCTGCTGGAAAAGAGGCGCCGTCCTTTCAGCAGCTCAGTGGGTTTAAAGCTTAAAACTTCTGACTCTCTACCTCAGAGATAAACCCCGCCATGTTCAAAACGTCTGTAACGCATCTAAACGTCAGTTTTTATTCCTGCCTCATAGAGGGCAGCACTACACTGCCAGTTACGCTTTACAATCACAAACCGGTCAAAACTGACCTGTGCGCCACATTAATCCAGTCTGAGAAACTTGAGGACCCTCAGAGATAATCTAGAAATATCCAACCAGCAGAACTTTACGTATTTAATGCAACCCTTTCACTGAGGGTGTTGATGTCCCAGAAATGTGGGCTGTATAGGGAGAGAATTTTTTAAGGAGGAGTTAGAGAAGCCAGTTAACCTAACAGTCATGTTTTTAGACTGTGGGAGGAAGCTGGAGTACCCAGAGAGAACCTGCGCATGCTCAGGGAGAACATGGAAATATGCAGAAAGACCCCGGGAATCGAACCCGGAACCTTCTTACTGCAAGTCTGCAGTGCTACCCACTGCAGCCCTCATGGTAAACTTTTAAAAAGGAAATTAATTTAGGTCAGATTAGAAAAGATTTTATCAGGTTATAAATGTTAGATTCTGTGACGTTTTGAAGACAAACAACAGATGATTTTGCAGATTTAGCAACATTTCCAGAACCCTTTGAGTTCTTCCTGGATGAGATCTGCAGACAGTCGGCCATAAATCAATGCATCAGTCTATTATTCTCACTGAGCAGTTTTTATAGATGCTTCACGTTTCAAACAACCACTTTAATTAATAATCAGAATTAAAACCAGATCTTCTGAAACTCAGTAAAAACATAAATGAAACTCTGGCTCTTCCATGTGAGATCATTCTGGATTTAGAGCTGTAGCTGTGACTGAGTCAGCGCTTCATCGCAGGCCTGATCTGGTTATACAGGCAGCTCAGAAAAAAAAGCGTAAGAGAAAGAATGAGGCGAAGAGCTTGATGAAAGAGATTTATTTTGGGTCTAGATTTGATAACCTGTATTCAATCTTCTCTGCAATGTCCTCCACTGGGCTCTGCAGATGCTGCGTGCCTCTTTTTTTTCTCTCCTCTTTCATAATTTCTTTTCAATCAGTTCCACCTGCCGTCTGTGATGGTGCTGAGATAAAATATGGGGCCGGCCTCAGGCTCTAAAGTGCTTTATCTCCATAGAGACATGTTGAAAACCTCTGCACATTCAAATCTTTAATTTCCTGATTTCCGACGGCATGGCGGGACACGTGAGACACAAACGCGACGCGAGGATGGCGTCCTCAGCTGTCAATACCATCAGCCATCAGCGGCTCATTAAGCTGCTTCAAATGTTGCTTTTGTTTCCTCCCAAAATCATCAGCAGCCGCCGTCAGGCGCTAAACGGGAGACTGCGGCCTCTCAACTCAGCCTCTAAGTGAAAATGAAAGATTCTATGAATAAATAATGTATGAAGAGTTGATTCATCCATCATTTTTAATGATGAATTTACACCATTAATGTCATTTACATGATTTGCACTCAACTCATCAAAATGATGAAGTGTTTGAAGGGAAATAACGTGGCAATAAAAATTGATTTAATCTGTAAATTGCAGCTGATTTGTAAGGTGTTCTGAAGGAGGGAGCTCTGCTTCTTCCTCAGCAGGCGCTAACGCCGCTCACAGAGCCATGCTCAGATTGTAAAGTACGACGAGGCGGGGGGGGTGTGGGGGGGACAGGCCAGGCTTTGTCTAGAAGTGGGGAATAATGACGGTGCAAAGAGCAGGTGCCGGTTCTGCAGAAGCTCAAATTTTGAAATGCCAAGTGCAGCGAAACGTATATTTCATGTCAGATTTATCGCTGGTTTATTTATATCCAATTTTCCTCGGGTCACATGGGTAATAAGTGTGAGAGCCCAAATAATTTACCAACAGGTGCAAGTGTCTCCTCCTGATAGGGACTCATCTGGGCTCGTCTATGCACCCTTCTAAATCACCCTGATGGCGGGAGCAAAGGTCAGCGGAAGGAAAAGAGAACATCCAATCAACGGTAGGAAAAGACATAAAATCCAAACTATTAAATTCAGTTCAACTCTTTATTTACTGGTAGGAAGTATTGGTCACCAGGAAACGGTAAATATATCATCAGTGTGGTGAAGGCACCTTGTCCTCAGAAAAAGATGGGCTTCCCGTTTCAAAGGCTGGAAAACATTGTATATTATGCATCATAAATCCATTTATGGTGATTATTTTGGAGGAAGAAATGCATTAAAGTCTCATAATAAACATATGCACTGCCTTGTTATGACTGATAGTAAAAGATTTAGCAGGAAATGCCTTCGACAGGATGCCTCGTAAACGGAAACAGTAGGCAAGTCGCAGTGGCATGAATATTTGTGTATTTTTCTAATAAACTCAGGCTAGTTACAGAAATGTTTACAAGATTCGCTCCCTTCCCTTTTTTCTTGTTGACTCGTGTTTTAAAAGGAAATGATAGAGTAATAGAAAACATGAGAAAAGAAAAACAGCAAACAGGCCCAGCAATCTCCTGCTGGGTTTCCATGGTGACTAGTTAAACATACTTCTCTGCCAAAACTGTTTAGTTTAGTTTATTTGCATCACAAGCAGTGGATCTCAGAGCGTCGTGGTTAAACCCAGCATGTGTTTAGATCAGCGTTTGGGTGTGAATGTGTGTGTGCATCAGGATGACTGACAACCCGACCAAGAAGGAACTTCATGGGTAGTCTGAATGGAAACACACTCAGTAGAAGTATGTTCGTTTTTATCTTGGACTGGCTTTAATTATTCAGCCACTAAACGTGTGTAAAAGCCTGTTTTCCTGATGATACTAAACAACATATTTCTATGTCCAAAAACACTGACAGATGCTACAAGCATAACTCATCTATAACGTTTTATTGCTCAGGCTTCAAATTGATGGCAGCAGTTAGATACGCATCTATGTCCTTAAGCTCTAATGGTGGCAGTAAAAGACAGAAACAATAATCTTCTTTACGTTTGGAAAATTTGACAGAACTTGGTTTCCTTTGGATGAACAGTTAAGAGTTACAGTAGAACCCATTCAGAACTTCCACACTTTCTTTGATGGACCCTTGGCTGGTCCTTGGATGGTCCTTGGCGGATCCTTGGCTGATCCTTGGCCGCTCGTTGGCTGGTTCTTGACCGCTCCTTGGCTGCTCCTTGGCTGGTCCTTGGATGCTCCCCTACAATTTCTTTTTAAACATCAATCTTTGTCCTAAAATATTCTTCCTGTCATGATTTGTGGCCATCTATCAAGATCTAATACAAAGCGCCATCTCCTGGTCAGACCCTATAATTCAGTGAAATGTTGGAGTCAGAGTAAAAAAATATGGACACCCAGGAGGAGGAGGGGGGTCACTCCAGCGGCTGGAAGTTTGCTGCCATTCGGTTGGCGTTTGACTGGGAACGTCTGCTACTGTATCAGACTTAGCAGAGTTTTAACTGAACTTTCAGCTCTGGCTGCTCATTTTCAGCCACAATCATTTAGTCCCAGGTTTGGATCCTGCAGTGACGGCCTGACAGCCAGTGGGTCCAATAGGTGATGTCCTTTGGACAAAGATGGAGGGTAGTTCCTGTCGGTTCCAGTCCTGGATGCTCCATTTTAAAGGCTTTTCAGGCTTTTACTCATCATACCTTCTCATGCATACCTTCCTTCCACAGCCTATTAAAAGTAATAATATGTCATAATTAGGCACCTTGAGGAAGAAGGCTTCTCAACACCTAATTCCAGGAACATGAGTTCATGTCAGCTGCTTTATGTCTTAGACCTCCTTTAAACTAAACTGCAGCTGAAGAATCATTTTCTAAACTTCCTAATATTCCACTTTTTTCACCATGTTTGTGAGGCTTTATATGGAAGGCAGCGTTGCGTGTATCTCAGATCCTGATGGTAAATCCAAGGCTCTTCTATGCTACCTTTGACCATTGATTCCTCTGCTGACTGCTAAATCTGGACTTTGTTTTTTCTTTAAAGGGAACCATGAATAGCCGAACATTTTGGCACAAATATGTTCTGATTTATGTAACAACTAAAAAATGGATGTTTGTGATCCATTAAAACTCATAGCTACTTTAAAACCTTTATATCCATGTCTGTATATTTAAACAGTCTGCATTGTGCAAGGAAAAAAAATGGCCGACCTCCATGGCTGAGAAATCTAACAAGTTATAAACCTTGTTATCCTTTTCATCCATGGAGGTGGCCTTTTTGTGACCTGTGCAGTGCATGCTGGGTAATGATGCAGTTAGATCTCAGAGGACTGGAACTCCAGAGTATTATATGTATGAGGGCTTTATTTTATTTTGTTTTGTTAAATAACTTCAATGACGTCATATTTGATGGATGCATATTTCAGTCATGGACATTTTACCAGGAAAAATATTTTGTTTTTTTCCAAATCCATCATCCCACCAGTGGTATTTTCTCCAGCTGTTTATTTATTTTTATTTTTTTTTTACCTTGAATTTGCATTATGTCTGGCTGGAGTTATGGCTGAAGGTAAACAACTGGAGAACTTTGAATAATGAGAATCTGCTTATTTTGCCAAGAGTTTCTCCCCCCGTGAATTTGACCTCATGGAAAACTGTTCATGAATGATTGTGAGCATCAGTGAATTATGAATAAACCTTATTCTCAGGCACCACATGCCTCAACGCTGCTGAACTGAACATTGTTTTACGGCAGTGATTTGATTTCTGATCGTTTTGTCAATTTAAGTAAATATTGTGCTTTTATATTTTTATCTTGTCTTCAAAATGCATTTTTCTATTTGACCAAGTCTGCAAAAGGATCTGAATTTAGAAAATAAAAATGCTGCAGCAACCCTGACTTTGTTCGTCTAATGATCCCAGACATTCAGCCAGGACAGAAAATGGGAATGAAAGTGACTCTGGTGTCTAATAGAGAAACAGGAAGCAAATGGTGGCCGATGGAAAAGATGCGTCACCAACCAAACAGAAAATGAAAGGAAAAACATGAAGGTCTGAGGAGGGGAATGTCTGCGGGATTCTAAAAGTGGAGGAAAAAGAAGAGGTGGGAGGGACGTGGAAAAGCCAAAATGATCGAGTATCATTGCTTATTTATTTACTTCCTGCCTTGATTCCAATTCAGATCTTTAGATATTTCTGAAAAAATAACAACCTTTCTATCTTTAGCTGTCATCTCTAGACCCGATAGAGTTTTTCTCCTTCTTCTCTTGTTCCCATGCAGAGAGCTCAGAGAAGGCATAGAAATACAGAAACAACAGATAATTCATCCATCACAGGTAAAGCTTTTATCTTAAAAACATTTACTGGCTCCACATAAAGTCAGTTTTCTACTTTTCCTCAAGATTTTCAAATCAGAAAGTAGGTAAGATCACCGACCAGTTGCTGTCCAATCCCAGAATCCCAGATAAGGATATAATGATGTAGGTGACAAGGAGATGTTTAGTGGGAAAAAGGTAATCAACTATTCACCATCGTTAAATAAACGAGATCGATGGATTTCACTTTATTTTTAGATCTTTGCAAAGAGAGAACAGTTCATCATGCGGTCCTTATTGCACCGTAATCAGCCCTGTTCTGATCTGATTACAGACACTTTGCTTAAACAGTAACATGTTATGAATAAACCTGAGAAAGAATCTGGCTTGTTTTGGGAAGATCTACGTCTGGTCTACAAACTCCCTCACGCAGAGAATTATTTGGCCTTGCAGGTGAAACAGGCTGAGTGAAAACTTTTATAGCGAGTAAATAGGATAAATTTATATGAAATAAGAGAAACTACACTTTCCGACCAGAAGCTGGTAAATCCAGGACACTAGCAGAGAGCAAAAGCTTTGAAAAAGTCATTTTAAAAAACGTTGCTCTAAAAAATAAAGTGAAATATAACAATAAATATTTTCCAACATTGATAGAAGTCTGATCTGGTTTGCCTCAGTGTAGTTCACCGATCAACAGCCATGTCTGGCTAGAACTGATGTACGTCATGCTCACCACTATCGGAGTTCTCTTGCTTCTAATCTCCCAGTTATCTGGCTGTTTCCTGAATGGTACCAGTTCATCACAGCTTCAGGTCAGTAAGGTTAGCTAAGTAGAGATCTGACCAGCATGGGGCTGTGACCCGGCAGCTCAGAGCGAGCATGAAAAGATCTACGTCTCAATAAAGAGGCTTTAAATGAAGGAAGGAAATGTTAACCGGCAGTGGTTGGATTGTCCAACAATGAGGGAAGGCCCCCCCCCCCCCCCCCCCCCCCTTTTTCGATATAGCTTGGTTGTCAAATTGTAAAGTTTAGCATTTTGATGAACTTATTTCTGGAACTATGCTAAAATATAAACATATCTTTACAGAACAAAGTGACAAAACTGAGCCAAAAAACTGAAACCAATTTAGTTTAGATATGGTTAAAATATCAGAGATTATCTAAAGAATAGGACAGAAACACTGCATTTAGGGATTTGATCACCTTATTTACAACGATCTCCTTCAACACCAGCATGGGTGGACTAAGTCACACTGGATTACAGTCCAGTGTAGGAAGGTCCTCCTAAAGGCTCCTTTATAACATTTTCTAGCCTCCAAAGTCAATTAAGACAGAAATATTAATAAATATTGACTTTTTATTTTTTATGACATATTTATTGTTTGTTCCATTTTACCAACCTGGAAAAATGGACTTCCCTCACTGCAACACTGTCTGTTCCATTATGGGAGCCAACCAGTCCACTCCAGTATTGATTCTATTAGGCTCTTCTCTAGAAAGGCTGAACTAAGTCAGAAACGCCTTACAGCCAAAAAAATGAAAATAAAAATATCAATTTTGTCACTTATAACGTATCTAAAAAAGAGCGGTTGCTGTCACTGTGCAGATTTGATTAATAAAGGAGCCACTGTCATTGAGCTGGGAGCAGAAATAACTGGCATATATGCTAATGTTCAGGTTGGTCTCTGCGGTGCAGGATTGGATTTATATTATTCTGTTTAATAATGTTAAGAGTTACCTTTTCTAAATTACTTCTTATTCTTACTGTTCCTGTTTGGTGTTTTTTAGTTGTCTCCTATTCAGCAGCTCTTCATTGTTTACAGTTATCTTCAGGTTTTATTTCCCAGTTTCCAGTCTCCATCGTCCCCTTTTGCAAACGTATTGATCTGTTGATTATTTTGTCAATTATTTGATTAATAATCAGATAGCCAAAGATTCTTTAAAGAAGACTTTTAATAAAATTAAACCAGCTAAAACTGAAACTTCTCCAGTTGAGGAGTTCTGGATACAGCAAACTAACGCTGACATAGTTCTACTGACAGGATTAAATATGTTCAGAGATATTTATCAGCAGTTTCCTGACAGCGGTTATAGTGTTGAGGACTGAGAAGTAAAATATTTAAAATATCTCCACAATGATATCATTGTTTTACTGCAGTAGCAACTTGTTGTTTTTTGGTTGTTTGTTTTTCAGAGTGTCCTTCAGAGTCCCTCAGTGTCCCCTTAGAAGGACATTTGATATTATGCACATGGATATATGTGCAAAAATATCAAATCAAGTCTGCATTGTGGGATTTAATGAAATAATGGCTTTAGGCAAATTGGTGAATAAGAACTAATGCGACAACATTTCCTTCTTTATTCGATATACCAGCTTATATTTATTGAGCCACTTATTTTGTATTTCCTTTAGCTTTTGGCAGTTTCAGTCCTCCAAATAGAAGCCAATGGATTTTTCACAAACAGCCTGAAACATTAATCATGGATATCACCTAAAATCAATATAGCAAAGCTTCCAGCCAGCCAACGCTTTGCAGAGAGTTCGCTCTGCTATCTCCATACTTCTATCTGTGTCTTTCTTCTCTGCTGCTATCTTTCTTTCTATCCCTCTTCCTCCACAGCTCGTCGATCTCGCCTCGGGTGAAGGCTGTTGCTTAGGAACGGCTGAAGGAGCAGAGTGTGTATTAGATATGGTTTCTTTCTTCTTTTTCCCCCCAAGTCTCTATGACGAGTTCAGAACTTTTTCAGCGGGAAATGTCAAAGAAAATCAATCCCTTCCGCTCTCCTCAACTTCATTTTACTCTCCGTCCTGATAGGTTCCTTTTCTTTGACTTTTTCTCTCTTCATGCTAGCTGCTGCCTAAACAGACGTCTGTCTGTGTGAACTTGGTTCTTTTGACTCTCCATGAACAATATGTTGATTTTGTTGAATGCTCCATGCTTTGACATGTTGCCATTACTGTTTGACTCCTTCCAAGATCTCAGTCCCCTGCAGCTGATCTTATTGGCTCACAGCTAAATATCATAAATCCCTGTTTGTTCTAATCTTTACTTCTCAGTTATTATTCAAATAAACAATAACTACTTATAAAAGTGTTAGATATTAGCATGCAGGAAGAGAAAAACTTCAAGGTGGAGATTCTTCTACTTTTGTTAACTTTTTCAGCAGGACTGAACCTAAAAAATGACCAGAATATAATTACATATGTCACTTATTTAAGGCAAAGAAGCTTCAATCTTTCATAATTAGCGTGTCTTTGTCAGAATGAAAACAATCTCCTAAATAAAAGTCAGAATGGGTTCCTTTCCCTTCATTAAAGATGTCTAGATTTGAACGTTTTTCTCAGCGCTTTTTATTGTCATTCCAACGTCACAGAACAAAGCAACTAAATTCCCTCTCACTGCCCAGGGAGCAGTGAGGGGTTAAGAGTCTTTGCTCAGGGACCCAGAGTGGCAGTCTGTGGGAGTAGGGCTTGAACTGACAACTTCTGGATTCCAAGCTCTATGCTCTAACCACTAGGCCTCCACTCCCCCAAACACTTAAGCTGAGAGTGAAAGCAGTTTCACGAAGCAGGTTTACTGAAAACTCAACGTTTTTTAACCTGAAATCAGGGAAACTCCGACTTTTCACAAAGAGAGTTTCCTCAGCCTCTGTTTCCGTTGCCATAGTAACATCCTCCTCAGAGATAACCTGGTCAGGTTTGTCCTCTGTCTCCTTACATCCAATCACAAGGTTTTATTTCCTGCTTTAGTCTGATTTTTGTCCTTGTTTTGTGCATAAAATATATAAATATGTGTTTGAACATTTGATAACAAACAGAAGTTTAACTGTACTTAAATTAACTTAAATGCAATTATGAATTTATGAAAGTAATAATGAGTTTTACTTCTTCTTACCCTTTTCAGATCCTTTCCATGAATGGATGTTTTTTCTCTGGCTGTTTATACGACGGGTTTATTTAGTGGAGGGTTTTTCTTTCTATTGATGTTCAGGTGAATTTAGTTAGTTTAGGAAATGCTGTTTGGTTTAGTTGATGTTAACGAGTCTCGTTTGTGTGTATTTGGTTGATGAATTTGTTGTTATTTTGTCAAATTGTCTGAAATAAAATCCCATCTGTTCATTCATTCATTCATTCATTCATTCATTCATTCATTCATTCATTCAGCACATGAAGAACTACTGAAATTATTTTCAGATTAAACATAAATAGATTAATTAAAGGGAGGGAAAAGTGAGTAAAACTTTCACCGAATAGAATAACAGAGAATGAAGACATCTGATCCGTTTCAGGGACGTAGACCTGATGCAGGCATCATTAGCCAAAGCTGAAGGCCAAGACCAGACTGGATAGAAGATGTTGTCAAGGGACACCCTGACTCTTTCTGCAGAGCCTGAGCTAATCGAGAATAGATTGTGTCAATTAACGCTCTCAACAAGCAAACATTAATCAGCTAATGATGGTTCAGCTACAGTCAAATGAGGGCCGGAGGATCAGCGAGGAGATTATTGCACAGGCTCTACTTCCTGCTTATTTACACACCTTTTTCTTTTTTTTTTTTCCTTTTTGCACTTTTTTTTTTTTTTTTTTTAGATCTATCTTTATGCAACATTACCTTTTTTTTTTGCCACTGCCCAAAGCTTTTCAGGATTCTGACTCCAAACCAATAATTCTGATGTTCTGGATTCATTAAAAGTATCAGATCTGCTTCTGATCAATACAGATTGATTAGTTGCCCAAAAAATTTCAAAAGAAATGTTAATTAGCTCTTAGCGCTTTAGCATATCAATCCCATTATACATGATCCCAGTATGAGTGATGCTACAGGCCAGTCGACACACTTTGCTTTTGACTACGCAGAAAATTCTCCTCAGGAACAAAAAATATTTTGCTTCTTCCCTAAAAAGACTAAAAGTTATGCTTTTGGTTGAGCTTCTATTTAAGATTTAATTTCATCATATTAGACAAGTTTAAATAAATTAGAAGTAGCCTATTTAGCATCTGCAGGCGTCCAGATATAAACTTATATTTAAGCTTCAACCTTTATATTGATTTCTCTGAAAATTTGCTGCCACTTTTTCTCAAAATATAACTCTGTGTTTTTTTTCTGTCATTCTCGTTATGGAGGGTCCGTCTACAGACCGTCCGCCTGGTTGATTAAGGATTTACAGGAAAACTGCAGATGCTGCTTTAACAATAAAAAAAATCATGGTTTCAGTTTAACTGTTTGGTTCTGAGCTCCTTCCATGAGTGAAATTGCTGCTGAGAGGTTTCATTGATTTTGGACGTCCCAACCTTCCTCCATTACCCTACACGCATGAAATGTGAGCTTCCAGACAAACCTATAGTCAGTTCAATTCAGTTTATTTCAAAAGTGCCAATTCCCGTCACACGTCATCTCAAGGCAGTTTAAAGAGACAGTCAAAATAAATCATCCTGGTTAAACGTTTTCTACATTATCTAAGGAAATATGTGCTTATTTGCTACTGTCTCCTTGAACACCCAGGATCATACGATGGGAGATTACGCTGAGCCAGTTTCTGCCAGAGGTTTTAACCTGTTCAAATTGAGCTTTTACTGTCCACTGTCGCTGCATGCATGCTTGAACTGAGGCATTGTTGTAGAGTGAGTAAATATCTACTGTTGCCACGCGCTCATCCAGGAGTGAATCATGCAAATTCAAAGACTCGATGCAATCAAAAATCTTTGATTTTCCTTAGATAGAAAACATTGAACCAATCTGTCTGGATGATCTGGTTGATCTGGATCTATAAAGCGACCTGACATGACAGGAGTTGTGTAATGGAGCGAAATGAATAAACTGAACTGGACCGAACTGAAGAGTCAGAAACGACCTCCCTCTGTTATGATGACGTGTGAAATAATTTAAGGTTTTACATCAAAAACAGCAGAAATATATGTTGCTTATACGAACTAAACATTCTGTTAACAATGAAAGCAGTCTCTGTAATGTCTAGACTAAAGTCTTCCAGCATGTCCTGTTTGGTTAAACACATTCAATAAGTATTGATGGCATTGATTTGAAAAATCATCAGTCAAAAAACAAACAAAGAGAAAAATGAGGCTGTTTAATAATTAATGAAGTACATCAGTTAGTATATCTGTCATCCTCCAACACCCGGATAACAGCAGCACTCTGTGGTCATAGAAAACGCCTTCGGTTGCATGCATGTCCTCTCCAGTCACATTCACACTTCTTTTGCTCCTGGCTCCTGTAGCTCCTCACTGAAGGAGCAGCGTTTGCATGCAGGAGCTTTAACTTTCCCACACATCGGCTCCCAGGAAGGAGCCCAGAGACAACACACTCATGCTCTCTGTCCGTTTATTTTCTGCAGCTAGTCTTTGTATAGTTAATGAGCTGTAAAATGTAGGTCAGAACAGTTTCTGTGGACTGTGTAGAGGAGGAGGATGTATGGACCACTGCGTCTCCTATTGCAGGCCTGTTGGGATTACAGGAGCCAGGCGGCGCTTTGGAATCAGGAGCAAATTTTAAGGTCTTTATACATTTTAAATAAAGCGCTTTAAGATCTAATGCTGTTATCACGTTTTGGTCATTATTTATGGGACGTTTGCCGCCTGAACCTATGTTTTGCAAATCGGAAAATAAATGACGGCAATAAATAGGAAAATGGCAGCTTTACAGTAAAACTGAAATTTGCATTTGCCCAAAGGCCCTGAGATTGGTTTGCCTCCATGTGCAGCTGATTAAATTTGGCCATGCTTGATTTGTGCCAGCAGGCAGCTGTGTGTTGGTTGAGAGATGACCGCTGTCAGAGTGTGAAGAGGCATGCAGTCATCAGAGAAGTGCTTATTTGCTCCCGCCTTCTGCTGGACGCCATCGGAGCACAAATTCATGAATTCGTGTCGTTCTGATCCAAAACGGAAATAACAGCAACAGCTCCCATCTGCCTCCCCACATAACCATTTTATTGCCTGTCATACCAGGGCACATTTTTACCCTACAGTGATTTATGGCGGCAATGAAGCCAATTAAAGGAAGCTCAACATGCTAATTTTCTTTTTGTGTAACGGAACAGTTAATGCAGGGATTGATCTTTGTTTTGATGGAATGTCTGAAATGCGTCGTCCGTGGGGAATCGTTTTTCGCTTCCAGCCACACATAGGAACGCTGATATGCTGTAGCAGACAGAGAGCGATTAGCTAGTATCTGGCCAGAAGCCAGGATGACAGAACGCATTAACACATGGAACTAACTTAGGGAGACGGTGACACAGACGGGCCTTTCGGACACACAAGCAAATATCCTGCATGTTTAAAGGGAGCATCATCGACCATACCGACCGTTCAGCACCATTATTTACTTACTTTTTTCTACTGATCGCCCCCATTTAAACTAAAATGTCCGTAACGTATTTACCGTATTGTGCAAACTTTATAAGTTAGGGTTCAGGGGTTTAAGTTCTGCCAAACAAAGCTGAAATTTATTTGTTGTTCATTTTTATTTTCCCTGTTGATAGCGATGCTCGGGGGGGTGTACATTCATGTGATGTCTCCAAATCTGCATTCTCATCCTGCAACAATAACCGAATTATCAAACCACCCCAGGTTCACCCCCGATCACATGGTGAAGTTTGCAGACGACACCACGGTGGTGGGCCTCATCAGAGACGACAACGACCTGGACTACAGAGAGGAGGTGGAGCAGCTGGTGGAGCAGAG
>NW_015150724.1:980966-997859 GCF_000732505.1 Cyprinodon variegatus | reverse complement strand
ACAACAGCAAAGTTACTCTAAACCTTTTTTTTATTAACAATTTTTTTTGTTTTATTTCTGTATGTCATTTCTTTCAAATTTCCATTTACAAAGCCTGCTCTTCATTTGCAGCAATAATGGAACAAAATTCCCCCCATAGACACATCATTAGTACAGCAGGGTGAATGACCTGAAAGCTTCTTAATGAGGGCTGGTGTCCAGATCTTCACTGCTTCACCGTTTCTGATTGTTGCTCCATCCAGCTGTCCTCTGTTGTCCTCTGACTCAAGATGGAAAGATCAACATTCACTCTCTGCAGTTATTCTTATCAGACGTTCGGTTGTTAGCACAGCAGTTCACTCTGTGTTTACTTTATCCACCAGCTTCATAATGTAATTCTCAGCAGGGTTTTATTTGCCTATTCCCTCACTCATCTTATAGCTGGTTCTGTTCTGTTGAACAGTTTTATACTTTAAACATAATTTAATTTTCATGTTGTGATTAAACCTCAGCTAAATGCTGCTTTTACTGCAAAATCCAGTTAAGTCATTGAATTGGGCCACAGATATCTTGTATTACATGCAAATAAATACATTTATGTTTCCTGATAGGAACACAAACAAGGAAATGTTTATTTTCCAAATCTCTTTTTTTTTGTTATGTTCTCCTTTACAACAGTATGTTAACAGGCTCTTAAAATAAACAGATACTTATACAAGGATTTATATTGTTTTTTTTTTACCCTCCTATCCTCTGGAAGGAAAACTAATTGTGTAAATAAATCCTGGGCTTCCTGATCTTATTAAAAAAATGTAAAAGCATTAATTTTCTGTTCTTTATTGATACAGGAGGAAGTGCTGTGATGGATTCAGGTTTGTGATGGGCCAGTGCATTCCTGAAAGTAGGTAAACCATACACTGATCTGCTCATAAAACACAATCTGAGCTAACATGTTTACCCTCAATCATGACTTTGATGCTGCTTTTTGTTTTGCTATTATATTATTTAAAGTTTTATTCTGCAATGGTTAGGGGAAAACCTAAAAAAAAATGCAAACTTTTGTACCAGGCAAAGTATTAATACACACTTCCGATACAGTTTATTTTACTGTAACCACAAATGTGTATATTTGAGTATTTTAAATGATACAAATCAAAAGCAGAAATGTGAAGTAAAAGAAAATATGATTAAAACATTTAAAAGATGTCCTGCTTAAAGCTATTTGAAAAAGGTGCATCAAATATCATAAACTAAAGTGGGACTCATGATAAGAATGTTTGATGCCTGATTAAGGGTTGTAATTTCCAATAAGTGCTAACAAGTTTCCTAAAAACGAATAACCTAATTTAATGCTTTGGCCGGATATTTAGGGCTGTTGTTCTGTTGGAAGGAAAAACTCTTCTTCTGTCTCTTTTTTCCCCACATGGAAGCTGGTAATTGCTTTTCAGTAATTACTGTCTTCCTGCTATGATTATTATATTTTTTTTATTGTGAGATCTTTGCAGTGATTCTCTGGGGCCTCCACAAATCATTAGCTAAAGAACAAATAAATACAAAGCATTTGTAAGGTGAAGAAATAGAAAAAAGGAAGTTGTCTACAGGTCTGTGGAAAATCGCCCTGCTGGTGCTTAGAAACGATATTAATGCTTGTCAGGTTAGGCTGTGAGGCTCATATTTTTTTTATTTTGATCCTTCATGTGTATCAAGTGAACTTTATTCCATTATTTTTGCAAGCAAATAATGCTTTTGTAGAGGGTAAGTTGAAAAAAAATGCATGAAGAAATTAAACTTCTAAAATATTCAAGCAATAACATCTGCACATCTTTACTTCTTTGTATTAACCACCAGGGGGCGCTGTTTCTCTATCCTGAGAATAACCAGTGATGCACTGATTTCAGTAAATAAAGCATAATAATAATTGTTCCATGTTACTGGAAGCAAGCTTTCTGGACTCACACCAGGAAAACTTTTCTTCAGAGATTAAAGCAATCCTGCGTACCTCCATTACACTAAAACTTTCAGCAGTTGTGAAATGAGGCCTGTAGGGATCAGAGGAATGTTCTCTTTGAACCGAATTAGTAAAACTCAGTTAAACAATGAAATGAGAGAAAAGTGCACATCTTAAAGTTACAGTGAATATTTTCTGTGTGTTTATACAATGTCAGAATTACTGCTCTAATTTAAGCAACCTTACCAGGTGAAAACAATTAAATAGTAACTCACTGTCTATTTAAGCTTTATACTATAAAGCTTAAAAAGACAGCGAGTTACTATTAAGTTTTTTTATAAAGTTTATAGGGTAAGAGCTAAAAGGTTTTATCATCTCAGTTAAGATGAATGTTCTGCCATGATCTGCTGGAGCCCTCACTATAGTGTATGAAGCGATGAGTATATGGAGGGCAATAAGTGCCACAATATAATTGATACATATCTTTTTTAATAATTATTTATATGTGTCATCAATTTATTTAAACTAATACATATAATTGTCTTCAACTGAATATATTCATTTAATTTTAAAAAGTGGATAAACTTATGTTATGATTCAATAGTTTATTTCATGTTCCTCCACTGAGGCACACAATAAATAAATGTAGGCGGGACTTCCATAGAGCCCTGATGTCTGATTGGCTGATTCTCACTGAAAATGATCTGGCAATGTTTTCTCACATCCAATAATTATTTTTTTTTTACCTTTAAAATCAGTATTATAGCTGGAAAAGCAGAAAAACTTCCAAAAAAGATTTTGTTATTTATTTCCAGCTCATTGGGTGAGATACTCCAGCCTTTATAGCCCAGTTTGATCTGCAATTGATCTAATGATCTTGGGAGAGAGCTTGCTCTGGTCTGGTTTGATGGGAGTCCTTCACAGACGTCAGCAGAATCAGTTAGCCCCGCCCACTGACTAACACCAACTCACCTTCTATCTCAGAGGTTGGAGTTTCTCACCCAATGTGTTATAAATGGCCACATGTTTTAGAAAATTATTTAAATCTTTCACAGTGAAAAAAGTTGACTTAAAGTAAAAGAAAACCTGAAAAATTTGCCTTATTATTGTAAGTGAGAAGCAGCCAATCACACACTGTATTATGAACAGAAACCAAGTCCCACCCCCTAAGTTTGAGGTGAAGTTGACAGTACAAATAATGATGATAAATATGAATAAATGCAGATTAAAATCATGCAATGAATGTAAGTTAATCTATATCTAAAGAAATTACATTATTTAATACCGTCATTTTAAAGATACACAGTATTTCATTATCTTATGGCTCATTTAATGATTTATTTTTATATTGCATGGTTTAGTGTTACATTTTTGTATTGCATGGTACATTTATTCATTTCAATAAACATTTACAACTATTTATTTAATGTAATAATGATGTATTTCATCAGAACGAGTCAGTCTACTCTTTTTTTGCAGGTGTTGATGTGTGCGCGGCGTCACCGTGTGAGCAGCAGTGTACTGATAACTTTGGTCGCGTCGTCTGTACATGTTACCCTGGTTATCGCTTCGACAGGGAAAGACACCGTACCCACAAGTCTCCCTACTGCCTGGGTAAGTTTGATTTCATCAGTTCCTCTAACGAATTGCATATAAAAAACAGATGCCTCTAATATCAGCCTTCACAACCTCATCTGTTTAGGTTGTAAATGGTTTTGATGTCACTGTTCCTTCTCTGTTTGCTGCCTGCTTAATGTACATGCAGACATCAACGAGTGCGAGGCGTATGGTAAAAGTCAATGCGACCATGAATGTGTGAACACAGTCGGGAGCTTTCAGTGCCGCTGCCACACCGGGTACATCCTGGCTCCAGACCAGCGCTCCTGCATCCCAGTGCGGAACCGTGAGTTCATGTGTTTCACCTGAGAATGATCACTGTCATCACACTCACTTTCCTTTAAATACTTGTTTTTTGGGGGAAGGGGGTTTTCCACTTGGTTTCTGTGAACACAAGCAGTTGGATTAAAAGCCATTTTACAGCTGTGCCTTTTCTTATCTTATTTGCGTATCCAGGATTGTTTGCTTTTAAATTGTTTTTTATTTTTACTGATGGACTCTAAGTTAGCAGTTCTATGTACTGCTGATTTCAATGACTAGGAACGAACATGGGCTTATTTACTAAGCACTGATCAGTCATTCTAGGGAAAATGGACTAACACCCCCCCAGTGTTTGAGCTTAATTGGCATCAAACAAATTGACTATTTTTTCCTTGTTTCTTTTTTTCCAAGAATCTGGACTTTATTTGACCATCACCTTGAACATTAAAACTATAAACAGAAATTTCAGTGCTTTAAACACAACAATAAAACCTTTTTTTCTATTTGTGAAAACTCAAAAATGAAAACTATTAATGCTTTTTGGAGCATTTGGACCAACTTAGAAGAGCATGATTACTGTAATATAAAAATGTTAATCAGGAAGCGGATTAATTCAGTTAATTTTATTTAAATAGATGCAACTCAGAACATGTCATCTCAAAGCACTTTACTGAGACAATTCAATCAGATCATCCAGTCAGATTGGTTAAAACCAACTGAGTGCATCGAGATATTGAGTTTGCAGGACTTGCCTCTCTTGGAAGAGCTTGTGGCGACAGCAGATATTCAATTGAATTTTGTTTTTGAAAGCAATTCCTCACAGTAAGCATGCATGCAGCAACAGTGGAGAGGAAAACTGTTTAACTGGGGAAAAAAGATTCAGCAGATCTACCGAGCCCGACTGTGGGATCAGGGAGACAGAAGCAGACATACTGTACAAAAAGAGACATAGAAGAACTATTCTATAAACACTTATGTTAGAAAAGTTAAACTAGCTCCTCCTGTGAATGTCTATGAAAGAAACTGTTTATTCAGATGATCTCTGAGCCAGTTTCTACGCGAAAAGGGATAAAGGATAGTTAGTAACAGTAAAAGCCGAGCCCATAACTGTCTAAGAGAGAAACAGGACTAAACATTTAAAAAGAAATGTAAAGAAAAAATGCATTGCTTACATTTTCCTAAAAACACAAGTAGAGGTTTGTAAAATATTTAATTTTATTATTATAAGCAACAACTACTTTGACATCTGAAAAAAAAAATTCTTTACCTTTGTTTAGTCTCCGTCTTTTAGCCCTGATGTCTGTTTACAAAGACATTATAGTGTGGAAGGTTTAATAATCTAGATTGTGGAGACATATAATGTAGAAGTGAGCAGTAACCAGGACTGTGTGACTAAAATATCTTCCATTAAAGTTAAATGTTTGTTGAAGTCTATTACTCTAAATTAGAGACCCAGCATTTCTTAGCCTTGAACCAACGAAAGGCTATCAGAGACGACTCATGACCCAAATTATGGGTCAACTATGCAAATATTTCTACAAAATCTTTTTATCTTCGAGCATTTAAAAATAAATGTTAATCGTTCAGTTTAATTTTCCGTGTTGGATTTCAGGACCCAACTGTTTAATCAGGATGCTAAGTGGGTTCAGAACTTTATAACATTTCTATCATAAAATCATTGCTGTTGAGTGCTTTATTTTATTTTTTATTTTTTTTGTTGATGTGTTTTGATATATTGCGCTACATGGCAGAAAATGAACAGATCTTTGTTTTTTCACCGCAGTAAGCTCCTCGGGAAAGTCCGACACCTTGATGAGCGCTGGTTCCTGCTCGTTCACCTGTCAGGACTTCATGAACATGAAAAGCAGCCTGTTTCAGCTCAAGCTGCGGCTTGGAAACACACAGTCACACAACCAGGTAGGAAATCCCTTCAGTTTAAAGAACTTTAGCCGAAACGAAGCGTTTTAATTCTATGCTGATGGATGAAAAGCGAGCTTAATGTCACAGTTCCAAAATAAATTTCTGTTAACAAAGTAAACGGAGTAACGGATGAACATCAGGCAGCAGGGAAGGATAACATTAATGGAAATTTCTTTCTCTGTTGTGTTTTTAGGTGTCTGGTTTGGCTAACAGCAGCGACAAACCGGCTCGAGGGGGGAAAAGCACGGACACCGCCTGTCTGCCTGGATTACCTGGCCCTCCAGGGGCTCCTGGTCTCCCAGGTAAGGAAGAGATGACCAAGGAGGATTATTTATTCAACTACTGGAGGGGAAATGCTTTTGGGACGTTGGTAGAAGCCTCATTACTCTATTAAATGTCATCTGTTTGTCTTTACCAGGACATCCAGGAGAACCAGGAAGCCATGGCAAGCCTGGGGAGAGGGGTCCGCCTGGTCCAAGGGGTCCGAGGGGAGACATGGGGCCTATGGGACCAGAACCAGACCTCAGGCACATCAAGAGAGGCCGCAGGGGTCCAGTGGTAGGAAAAACCATCTGTGTAACAATGACTGCTGTAGGGTTTAGGTCTCTACTTCACAGCATTAGATCAATACCTAAATCCTGCACACCTGCTCATCATAAAACTAGAGCACCAAATGAGTTTATTACCCAAATATTCCTGCTTCAGTTCTCATTCACTACTGCATTACAGTAAAAGTTTTTCAGTGGAATCAAAGTTGACATGAATTAATGGAACAACATTCAGACAGACAGTGGAGTTTTTCTCTAAACCACAGATATCATTAATCGCTACAGCTGCAATAAAAAACCTGCAGGTGAAAGAAAAGAAAATCTGAAATCAGACCTTTTTGAACATTTGAAAGATCAAAAAGAATTCTGTTGGGGAGCTTTTTGTCAGAAGAGTGGAGAAGCCAGCATCATCTTTTCTCTGCAGCATACAGCACTCGGAAAATGCATTGATCTCCCTTAAAGTTCATAGCTCCAAATTAAATGATAACGCATCCAAATAACATACTGTAAAGTAGGGCCGAAACAATAAATCGTGAATAAGCGACAACTATCAACTAGTTTAGTAATCGATTAATTGTTAACTGTAGTATAGAGACTCTAAAACATGCCTTTAACTGACAGAGCGACCCACTTAAAGCAGCAATTATGCCATAATTTTGCTTTTAGAACAAAAAAAACCTTTCCAGCATCAATATAAAAGAGCAGTGATTTCACCACTTATTGGGAGGAGTTAAACTTACTACCTCTAAGCTTCTTCTTATTTAAACTTTAATGTATTTTATCAGTATTGTAAGTGATGAATCAAAAATAAATAAAGCTTCATTGAGAGGTAGAAAGAAATCATTTGGCTTCACTGTTTTCTGTCTCAGTTTGTTTTGGAAATTCATAAGACTTTCTCCACTGCTCTTCTGTTTTGAGACGTTTAAGATGAAGTAAAGATAAATATGTTTTTTTTAAAAGTACATTTTTACCTTTACAGTCCATCCAGTTCTATTAATCAGGTAAACAAAGATGAACACCACTGACAGAAGCCGAATTTCTGATTTGTAATGTAAAGTTTATAAAACTGATTTGGTCATGAAGACATCGGGAATCATCTCCCTTCTTCTATTTATGATGCTTTTCGTTCTGTGAATAAAAAGGTTGATCCTGAAGCAGCAGGACACAGTGTTCTTGTGATTAGAGAGTTTAATGTGTCAGATTTGTACCATCGGACGTGGAAATTGAAATAAGCCTAAAGAGCAAATCATCATGTCCTTATCACTCCTACAGGGACCACCTGGGGCGCCAGGAAGAGACGGATTAAAGGTTGGAACTCTTTTTGATTCTGTTATAGCCACCTAAGGTCAGATTTAATCAAAACTCTCTGTTTGCTTCCTTAACCTGGTGGGGAGAAGGTTTTATTCAGTGAACTCAGTGTAAACAATCACATTGTATTATTTCCTAATTTAGTCTGGATAGTTTTGTCATGGTTTTGTTTAGACATTAAAAAGAAAATATTTTACTAGGTACGTTATATATTAGGTGTTAAAAACACAAACATAGCATGTCTTTATGCATGCCTTTAGACGAGGAATTTATTTAAGAATGAGCAGCAATATTCACTGAGAAATAAGTATTTATACATTTATATTCAGATTTTCACCTCACAATCCATCACATCCAGACTTTATCAGACCTCACATCTGCATTACAATTCAATTCTGTGTATTTAAATAGTGCAAATTGACAACACATGTCATCTCAAGGCACTGTACTGAGACAATTCAACCAGATCATACAGTCCGATTGGTTCAAATTTTTCTATCTCAGGAAACCAGTTGATTGCATCGACTCATTGACTCTTCAGCAATCCCTCACACTAAGCATGCTTGTAGCGAAAGTGGAGAGGAAAACTCCCTTTTAATAGGAAGAAACCTCCAGCAGAACCAGGCTCAGTGTGAGCGGCCATCTGCTGAGGCCCACTGGGGTTCAATGAGACAGAATTATAGAATTATAGAAAACAATTGCAGTCAAACAGCCGCTTAATATTTACTCCGTTAAGAATTACAGAATGAAAATGAGGAAGAACCCCATGAGGTGATGAACAGGTCCTATCTATTAGAACTATGTTTTTAAACTTAATCTTCACCTGCTCCTACCTAAACACAAAACATTGATCCACTACCATTCATCCAGTAAAACAGTTTCCCTGTAATGTTATTGTAATTAAAACAGTCTGTGGCAGGTCGTTTGATATTTATTTGTCTGAAACTGTGTTTATTTATCTGAAAACTGAAATACATTTTCCCCTTGTGAAAATAAAAATAAAAACATTACATTTTCCATATCTAAAATAAACATTCTGGATGTCTAGAAACAAACTTCAAGTCTTCATATGTCTGTTGTTACTGGTCATCATTTGTATTACTTTAATTAGGAAGAAATGTTTTTTTTAGATATCATAAATAGATATTCAGTTAAGCTGATAAATGTCAAAATGGCCGTTTAAAATGTGTAAACATTTCTAGGTATATAAAACTTGATTCTTACTGGTACAATTAAAAAAAAAATTTTTACCTTCTAAAATTCTGTTTCTGCTGCAAAAATGTAATTCAGAATATCTGTTGTTACAATTGGGAAAAGGAATTTAACCAAGAATAATCCTATCTTCTACAAATGGAGAAACAGGGGAGAACCCTATACATAAATGTCAAAACTGCCTGCCATACCAGATTACATATAAACCTACACATTAACTCGAGAAACAATTTTCTCCTTTGCCATCTTCCTCTCCTTTTCAGTTGTAATGCTGTTTCTCTGTTTTTTAAACACATTCTCCAAATTTTTTATTTTATTTATTTATTAAAATCTCTAGTTCCAGTGGGGTGAAATAGGCACTTCCTGTTGCCTGCTGTCATGGTGACTTGTTGAATCATAATTCATTTTCATACTTGTTACACATGATTTCAACTCTGACTGGACCTACTCAGAGTTCATTAAACTAACTCACACCAGCTGTTGTAAAACCAAAAACTCAGAGTCTCCAAGCCCAGGCTAGAACAAGTCAGAGTTAAGGATTTAAGCCTGAGTTTGTTAAACCTGCTTTGTGAAACAGAGCTCAGGTGTCTGTGTTACGCTGATGCATTACAGATATTAGCCACATTAGTACCTGTGTGTGCTGTTGTGAATGCTCTGGCCTGCAGCCACACGCCAAATTGCAAACTTTTTTTTTTAACAATCTACTACTGAAGCATGTTTACCTTGATGAAGATATAACATGCAGATCCTTATGTATCATTAGGTATGTTTTGTATTATAATCGCTTCTTAGGAACATCCTTCTTACATATGATAATCAAGCTTAGGTCATCTGTATTCACTTAGTTTATGGCATTTCATGACTAACATCATCTGATTGTTCTTACAGAACAGAATATATAGAGGTGTATATTTCATTCTTAGATTAGTTGGCTTTATGTTGATGTATTTATTTCACATACAAAATCCAGAACTAACTATAATGTATTTGATCTTCATATTTATGAAGCAGCGGCTGTTGGGTGGCATGAATGAATTGGTGTAGTTTTGTAGGTCTTTCTTTTGGACTTAATTTAAATTACATCTACTAGCAAAGCAGTCCATGTGTGACAATATACCCTATGCATCATGAATTCTGCATAGAGTTGAGACAAGGTGGTTAAGTGTTGCTGTTTTCTTCCAACAGGGTGACCGTGGCGCTCCAGGACCGAGTGGCCCACCTGTGAGTACCATAAGGAGAATACTTTGCTTGGAAGCGATGCTCAGGGTTTTTAGAATCTAGATCTAAAATGTTCACCAAGCCTTATTCCAATCCTTCCTGTTTTTTTAAGATATTGGCTGTCCATGGTAGATGTATCATACCTGTTTGTACTTATAGTGGTTTCACATTTTCCCTGCAGGTGTTATGTCATCCATGATCAGCTTACAGCAACACTGCTTAGGTTTTTTTCAAGGTCAACATTCCACATTTTGCGCATACTGATGGTCTGGGCAGGCTGCTCTTCTTGTAAACCTTTCCTATGTAACTTTAGAGGGTTGGATCCGTCGCTAGTTGGATCAGTCGCTGGTTGGATCCGTCGCTGAAAGAGTCATGTGACCCAGAGCGCCAGTTTTTGGCAATCTTAGCTCCTCCTTAACTGGAGAGCTGTTTAAGTACAAATTTATTTTTAGGCAACCAAACAGATCCGACCCTTACCTGATCAGACATATCTCAGGTTCCCTGATGTCTGATCTAATCTAGTTGGTTGATTATTTCCTTGTCTTTACCAGTGAATCCAAGAGTTCTCACTTTGCTGGTCCAAAGTGGTAGCAGATACCTAAACACAGGGGCAGACTCATTCCGATCCATCAAATTGTAGACTTTACCTTCTTATCCTTTCCTTTCAAGGGGTCAGCAGTAAAAGCACTATCCAGGGTAGAATAAAGAGTACGAACTACTGTGCTAAATCCAGACGACCTACTGTTGTTTTTCTTTTCACAGACAAGCATATGAATGACTGTCAAACTGGAACTAGAGTCTTCTGGAAAGGAACTAAAAAAGCAAGCGTTACTTAAATGTAGGGAATGGCTGAAGCTCTTTGTTATAAAACCTAGAAAATATGAACATGTGTACATAAGGGTGTGGTAGACAGAGTGCATGCCAGGAAATAATTAGTTTTTATTTAACTCTGTGAGATGGGCTGTGTCTATACACTAAATCCTGTCTCTCAAACATCGTGTAGACAGTATAGCGACTTTGCAGTGGTTAGGAATGTGAAGAGGTCCCTATGCTAAAGAAAATATAAGAAGCAAACTGAATTTATCATAAGAATGGTTGATGCACTTCCATTTTGGCTCAAGTGTCCTTATAGATGTTCTCTCTTTGGAGGAGGACAATTTTAGCAGCCTAATTAAACTGCAGTTATTAATCAGTGTTACCCAGAAAGATTAATGTGATGCAGAGTTTTTCTCACAGTTGGATTGTGTTTGTTTAAAAAAATAAAAATATTTGTGAATTTATAGTAAATGGCCAGTAGATGGCGCTGTCTGCAGAGTTTTTCTCTTTTCATGTGCTATGGTCCTTGTGCATGTAAGAGTAAAACATTTACCATTGATCTGCATAACCCACCTTTTGTGTGACTGCAGGGACCACCCGGCTCCTTTGACTTCCTTCTGCTGATGATGGCTGACATCAGGAACGACATCATTGAGCTTCAGGAGAAGGTGTTTGGTGAACGGAGGGGAATCTCTCTGGACAATCCTCCTCATTCCAGTGTGGAAGAAGACTTTGTAGAATGGGCCTCTGGACAAGGAGATTTTAAAACCTGACCCTTACATCAGCATTCACAGACTCCAGGCTAGCAGAGCTAACCAGTGCCTACCTTTGAGCTCTGTTTTAAAATCAACACCTGAACTTGTCAGTTAAACCTTAGCTCACAGCCGGGCTGAACTGAACGGAGCCATGAGTCTTGGTGGAACTTTACTCACTTCGAACTGTGAGACTGAGAGAAAACAGACATTTAAAATCTCTCTCTTACACCGTTTGACTGGCTTTCATTGCTGTGGGTGTGATCCAGCCCTGTGCGTGCAGAACATCATGTGAGAAAGATACAACATGAGCCCTTCTGTCTGAGCTTCTGAGCTCTGCCTTTGAGCTGAACCACTTCAAACGATAGATTTTATCGTCTACATCTCTTCCCCTTCCTGTGTCCGTCCATAGAAGCTCTGCTTTGCCACTGATGGATTGCCTGCAGGGGAATTAGTTACAAAAAAAGAAAAGAAAACAAATCAGAACCTGCACTGTTTGCCTTTCCTGCACCTGCCTGCAGTGTCCAGCACTGAGGTTGGACCCACAGCCAATCTGGGATAAAAGTCAGATAATATTTCATGAGATTGCTGTCGGGTCATAATTGTTCATTAGATAATTACAGCTTCATTTGTGCTCAGAAAAAGGATGTAGAAACTAAAAACTGTTGGCATCTGTTGCTTTAACAATATGAAAAGATGCAAAAATTAAATACAGAAGATTGTCACTGACATGGTTTCACCTGAAAAACATACAAAGGAATGATTTTAATGACACTTTTATATTCATCATTTTATTTAAATTTGTAAACATTTCACTCATGTAAACAGGTATACATTAAATTTCATAGAAATCAATTTTTATTTTTTTTATTCAAACAGTTTCAAGTTAAGAGCTCATTTCACTTTAAAGGTGTATTTAAATATGTTCTGTTTTTTGTAAATTAAATATGACTTTGTATTAAAAAAGAGAACAAAAAATAAATATAAATATATAAATCCAATAATCTGAAAGCTGGATGCATCAAATATATCTTTTTTTTCTCAAATTGTAGTGCTTTGTTGAGAATAATGAAACCGCACCAGGATTAGTTGTACTAATTGACTTAATTTGAGATATATGTGTTTTCATTGTAAATACAATACAACAAAACTCCTACAGATTTTTATTTTTAACGTTTTCAAAGAGATCTCTGAAATTACAGACCGTATATTTCCAAAAGCTTTTTTCCCCATCATCTGCCTTATAAAACGTAATTCCCCCAGTTCCACCAGCAGAGGATGCTAAGTCACTGATTAAGTCTGAAACAAAATTCTTACAAAACTGACTTCACTCAGTAAAGATTCCCTCCATTTAAACCCATATGTTTCTCTAGTTACATAGCTTTAAATATTTGGTCTCTCAGCACCTTAGAAAAAAACCTGAATGTAGGAAATATTCCCTTATACTGATGCAGCCTTATTCCATTTGCCATGTGCATAATGGAAATGTAAGAGGTCAGAGGTCAGAGCAATTGGATATAAAGACGTGGAAGGCCGGTTAATGGCCAGACACCACCGAGAGGGACCCTTTGGACTTCAAATAAAGAAAAAAAGGCGAATTTGAATTTTCAGACTTGGACAGATGTCAGCATGTGCTCTTTTTTGATTTTGGTTCATTGTTGCTGGATTCTGTGTGAATTCCTTTAACGAAAACAAACCACATCCATTTTCACATACAGTTTGTTGATGTGAAATATGCAGGTGCAGTATGTGTTCGTGTCCTCAGTACCTTTGCGTGCAGGTTGCAGGTTTCTCACCCAACAGCTCCGCCCCCTGCCGTGCGGTCACAGTTCTCAGTACAATCACCAGCAGGTCAACAGGGATCAGGAAAAACAACGTGAACAATTTAAAAACCGTGTCAGTAAGAGAAAGGCAAGGGACTGAAAGAGATGATCTCATTTCCTTTGCTGGTTGTCATGCAATGGGAGGCTTTGCTGTCTGTCTGTAGGGGACAGCAGAGGCAACAGAGTTCACAGCGCACAAAGTTCTTGTAGCATCGGTATTAATTCCCCTGTTGCACCTGAGAAAAGTTATTCTATATTTATTGATTAATTAATTATCCGTAGAATCTTAATAACATTTCACAAGTGAAACCGATACATTGAATTGATTCCTTACACATAGACTGATAGACTTAAGGCCAGTCCTCATCCTGCAAGTTTAAGTTGTTTGTCTGCTCCAACACGCCTGAATCAAATTCAGTTAAATTAAGTTTATTTATCCAGCACCAAATCACAACACGTCATCTCAAGGCACTCTATCGAAACAATTTAATAGGATCATCCAGTCAGATTGGTTAAAAATTTTTTATCTAAGGAAAACCAGCTGATTGCATTACAGTAAGTCATAGAGTTCCATGACAAGCTCCTCCATATGGTGACAGGGGTTATTCGCTAGCATTGTATTGTGAGTCTACAGCAATCCCTCACACAGCATGCATGGATGTTGCAACAGAGGAGAAGAACAGGAAGAAACCTCCAGAAGATCCAGGCTCAGTGTTAGGGGCTTCAGTCGAAGCCATCTGCGGTTCAAGGAGATAGAAGCAGACATACAGAAAGAAACATAGAAGCATTGATCTGTAAATACTCTCTTTATTAGAAAAGATAACCATGAAGCACATCGAGTTAATCACAGCAAAAGCTAAGCCCATTGCTGTGTCTAGGAGGGAAACGACTAAACACTAAAAAAAATAATATCAGTGAACAAAAGATGTCAGAAGCACATCTGATGTTTCTCTCCAGGATGGAGTCACAGTAAAAAAGGAAAAGAATGGGAGAATACAGATAGAATTAAGCATAATGAGGAAAAGGAGTCCCAATGTCCTCCAGCAGTCTAAGCCTATAGCAGCATTACTATAGAGATAGCTCAGGATAACCTAGGCCTCTCTAACTATAGAGTACCATAATAAGGAAAGTTTTAAGCCTGGTCTTAAAAGTAGACAGGGTGTCTGCCTCACGGACTAAGGCCCCGTCCACACGAAGACGAACCCTGGCCTAAACGCACAAATTTTTCACCAAATCAGCCTCTCATCCACACGAAGCCGGCGTTTCGGGGGTCTGTAAACGATCTTTTTTTTATTCAGCCTTCAGAGTGGGAAGATTCTGAAACGCCGTTTTCGCGTTTCCATCTTTAAGCTCTAACCACATTTTTTTTTTACATGCATGCGTCATAGCGTCGCCTCTAAACACGCATGCGCGACACAGTATCACAACAACAATGGTGCCGTACTGTGTTGAATGGTTGCTGCTAATGCTACTCACCCTGCTGTCGGGCTTACAACAGAATCTTCTTCTTCTGGAATATCTCCAGGAAGAACAGAGCAATATCGACCACATAGTTCAGCACCTGAATTTGACTGAACCACCAAAATGGACCCGTATAAATATTACTGCGCATGCCCAACATTTCGTCGCCTATTTTTGCTTTGGCACCACAGCGCCACTTACAGGCCTGGCATACATTTTGCAGCGTTTTCATGCATTCGTGTGGACGATCACATTTATTTTACGTCTCCGTCTTTCCGACAAACGTTCTGGAAAATATTAGCGTTTCGTGTTCGTTTTGACTTCGTGTGGACGGGGCCTAAAACTGGTAGTTGGTTTCACAGGAGAGGAGCCTGATAACTAAAAGATCTGCCTCCCATTCTACTTTTAGAAATTCTAGGAACCACTGGGAAATCTGCTGATTGAGAGCAAAGTGCTCTGTTAGGAACAAAAGGAACAATCAGATCTCTGATATCAGATGGAGCTTGGTTATTTAGGACTTTATATGTGAGGAAGAGGATTTTAAATTCTATTCTGGATTCAACAGGAAGCCGTGAAGAATAGCTAGGGTAGTAGAGATATAATCTGACATTTCAATTTTGGTTAAAACTGGCTGCAGCATTTCAGATCAGCTGAAGGCTTTAAAATACAGTCTGTTGGCTTCCATAGCAAAGAATTACAATACATTTCAAAAGGACACCAGTCCTTGAGAGCTGTCCTGCACCTTTCAGATCATCCCAGGTCCAAATAAAATAGGTGACCTACCCCTTCAGTTGAATTCAAGATCTCCACATTCCTGCAAAGGACCTAATAATTTGGTTTTAGTGTGTTTAAGCACAGATTCACATTAAAAGGTGTAGGGCACCAGACAACGAGGGCTGAAATCCCTGGTCTGAATACATGCCTGACTTTCAACCTTAAAGCCCCAGTGTGTCAGATTTACTGCGATCTAGTGGTTTGATAATGAATTACAGACAACCAGGGAGTTTACCCTGGTACCTTACCTCAAGTGCCTAATAACTATTATTGAAGCTAACAGTGTAATAAATGTCATCATGTCACATCCTGCATGGGTTGAACGGTCCTGTCAGGTGATGAGGTACTGAACGATACTGTTATTCTACGATTCTGTGTTTTTTATTTTATATATTTTTTAATAAGAATACTTGCGGCTCTAGTGACAGGAAACTGGTATCACTCTTTCTGACTAAAGGGAAAACATCCATCCCCTTTGACAAAATGAATGATGAAAAACAAATGGAAAGTCTCTCAGAGAAAAGAGCTGAAAGAAGAGTATGGTCACCTGCTGTTCTGACTTCTGTGAAGAAAAACAGCGACTGATAACTGTTGCAATGGAGCTTATCAAGTGTCAGATAACAAACAAGCTGGCGGTCACTGCTGGGAGGACAGAGCTGGACTACACTGCCTCGTTTCTAACATAATCCCAAAATAAACATTACTTTTATATTGAAGTAACACACATGTCCAGCAGAAAGCCTGAAATCTCCATGTCCGTTTTAAAACGCTGCTCCCTCATGAATTGTCTCCACCTGGTCAAAGCTGTGCTGATGTAGACCTTTTTCTCCTAGTTTGTACTTTTTTTGTTTACTTTTTCTTCCCTCTTACTGGGCAAAGAGAATTGATGGTCCTACATTTCAGGAGAGAACAGAAAGTAGAATGATCTATGGTTGCCTTCACTTGTTTTGCACTTCTCCTTCAACAGCTGGTCATATAGGTAAAATATGTAATTCTACGTTCTCGCTGAACGCGTTTTTCAGGAGCAAAGACGTTTCTGCTGCTTTGTTTTTGATGCTTATACTCATTAAGGCCATTTGATGCTCCTGAAGCGCGTCCAGTAAAATGTGTCCAGATGCTTGTGCTGCTCCTGTGTTCAACAGTAGAGAGTGGCTTTGCTATATTTGCTGTGATCAGTGAGTAAAAATCTGTTTTAAGAAGTTTTTAAGTGAGAAAGTAGACCTCTAAACATTGTCCTTGCAATCAGTTCAGCTAGA
>NW_015150724.1:969549-978823 GCF_000732505.1 Cyprinodon variegatus | reverse complement strand
CCAACGTAGTGGGGGTACATTTTCCCATGAGACTGGGTTGAAAATGAAGGCTAATCATGTTTTGGGTGTACTATTCCTTTAAGATGCGCTGCACCTACTGCTCTATAAGCGCTGCAGCACCTTTTGATGAACATCCACCATAGACTTTGCATGTAAACCCACTGCTTCTGCTGCTTGAATCGCGTTCGGTGTGAACATAGCATAAGGGTAACAGCTTTCTCCGCTTTTGGCTATCATAATCAAAGATGGCAAAGCAACATGGCCCCTCCCATTGGGTTCACCACCACCTTTGTTTTTAGATACTATTAATTCTGACCTATGGGATATGCATTTATTTTATAAATGATTGTTATTTGACTTTGGCAGGAAAGGTTTTTTTTTTTTTTTAGTACTTCATTTTTGCTGATAAAAAGCAACATTAATATAATACTCTCCCTGTTATTAATGTCCCATGGGGACCTGAGAACCAGGGTTGATGAACCCTGCTTACATTTTCTTTAATAAAATGGCTAACAGCTAATGAAATATTTAAAATTAAGTTTGTCGAAAACTCTAACTCCTCCATAAGACCAAGAACATATTTTTTTCATTAAGAAATGTCATTGCCATGATACCGTCTGCACATTCATTTGCAAGAGTCACAGAATAGCTTAGCAATTATCCACTAAAATTGATTGAGCCACTTCATAAAAAGGGAAGGGGCTTAATTATTGCTAGGGAAGCTGACTTTTAAAAGAGCACTTTATCCAAAACAGAAAGTTGAGTTGAAAGAAAAACTCACATGCAGTGGGTCCCACACATGCTGATGTAAAAGAACGTTTTCAAGTTGATCCTATTGGGCAGATCTTGGCTCAGTTATCAATTTCCCAAGTTACTGCAGGAACCATTACGACCCTATGAAGAACTCAATCTGAGGCTCATTTTCTATCCCTTTATCTATGTGCAAAGACTTCACACATAAATGTGGCTATGAGCTCATCATGGAGAGGATAAAGAAGCAAAACTCCCTACAGAGTTAATGGTAGATTAATAGGGGGTGGATGTGGATGGAGCCAATTTCATCATTAAACCAGGGTTTACGTCAGAGGTGTCAGACCAGTCTGCTCCAAGTCAGAAGGGACATTTTCACATTCATTGATGGTTTAGGGAGCCATGTCATTTACTGGAGTGGTCCCTTCATGTACCAAGAATTACAGACCAATTCGTAGTCTGCATAATGGTCTGCATATTATATAACTTTCACTTTTTGAGTATTCACTGAAATCGATGAAAATTAGCATGGTATTCTAATTCACAACGCCTGGGGGCTTATAAATATGTTGCACAATGAGCTGCAACTACCTGCTGACATCTTCAGATAAAGATAAAGACAATTCCCAAAGCCTAGCCAGATGTTTCCTACTATGAGAGGAATTTCCGCACAAACACATTGCAGCCACCCATAAATACATCTCTTGCAGGATCTTTCTACTACTCAAAATAGTTTCAATAGTTCCAATAGTCCAATAGTTCTGTTGATGTGTGCAGTAGAGGGGGCATGTTTTAAGGCGGGTGTGATAAAAAAAGAAGCATCCATTAGGTTGCTTCATTGTGCATCCAAGGCCATCAACAGAGAACTTATATTGTGATTATATTCCCTTAGAGCAATACTTCGCTATTGTTTTTAGGTCATCAGCCCACACACTAAGAGTCAACTCTGCAATATGCCATAATTACAGGAACATGATAAAACTTTATGACTTTTTATGTAAAGGTCATCAGAGAGAACATTATATAAAGAAAGTGAAATAATTATAACTACAAAAGAACCTTTGTTTTTTCTGATTTATGCTTTTCCCAATATGCCTTCTCATATTTCCCCCTGTCATAAAATATTAATCTTTTTTCTAAACCATTTTATACAAGTAATTAATTCATCAACATTTTTTAGCATATTTTTATCATTATTTATTTTATGTTTCAACAAAAACAACATTTTGTAAAAGCATGGATAAGGAAAGCCCCTCTAAAAAAGACTAACAAACAAAAGAAAAAAACTCAAACTTGTTCTATTTTTGTCCTAAATAGCGAATCCTGTACGTGAGTTATCTCATTATCTCATGGATGGAACCCTCTTCTGGCGCTTTAGCTTTTCACCACTGAGTCACGTACATATTAAAAATAGCCCATCTCGTTGAACTTGAATGAAATGTAAGCAAGCGTTCAATGCAGGCTCTTATTGAAGGTTGACATAGCTTTGATTTTATCATTCATCCTTTTTTTCTTGGTAAACCTGAAAGAAACCACCATCAGAGGGGACACACGGTTGAAAGGAATTCCTTTTTTTAAAATGATGCTCTCCAAAAATAACACAAAGGAAGCGGATGCTTGATACACATAGGCCGGACAATAAGGCACATTCTGGGATATAATCTCTGATCTGCTCCAAAAATAGTTGGAGGGTGCAAGCGGGTAATAGACTAACATTAAGTAGCACATAATTGTGAAGTAACATTAAAATGATACATGATTTTTAGGATGTTAGACTTTAAATATCAATCAGTAAAATCAAATAAAGGGAGATTACAAACCAGATCCAGTGGAATTACCCTTCATAAGTAGGATTTTATAATTGAGTATCCTTATGTTGAGCTGCTCAGTGGTGCAGTGGGTAGCACTGCTGCCTTGCAGCAAGAAGGTTCCGGGTGCAGTCCCCGGCCCAGGGTCTTTCTGCATGGAGTTTGCATGTTCAGGCATGTTCTCCCTGAGCATGTGAGTTTGCATTTCCTCCCACAGTCCAAATACATGATTGTTAGGTTTACTGGCTTCCCAAAATTCTCCTTAGTTTTGAGTGTGTGCGTGAATGGTTGTGTGTCTCTGTGTTGCCCTGTGATGGACTGGTGACCTGTCCAGGGTGGACCCCGCCTCTCGCCTGTAGACAGCTGGAGATAGGCATCAGCACCCCTTGTGACCCCGCTTGATATAAGTGTGATGGACAATAGATGGAAGGTTTTTAAAAATTTTTGAAAATATACGTTTGAAAAGTCTCTTTACCGGCTTTACATAGTGCTTTATCATGGTGTTTTCTGAGGATTCATAAAAATGGTTCAAGTCAATTGTGACTGGGGAGAGCATCTGTAAGCATTGCTGTCAAGTACTGCCCTGGTTCATTATACAGATTTAGGTCTACTTGGGTGCAGAGCATCCATCCATCCATCCATTTTCTGTCAAGCTTATCCCTGCTGGGGTCACAAGGGGTGCTGGTGTGTTTGAACCCATGCATGCACAGGGACAACATGCAAACTCCATGCAGAAAGACCCGGGCCTTCTTGCTGCAAGGAAGCAGTGCTACTCACTGTGCCACTGCTGCAGCTCTGGCTAAATGTTTCGGTAAAGGGTGAACCATTTAAACTTTTTCCCCATGTTTTTCTCCCTCCTTTATCCCATCAACTTTTACCAGCTGAAGAAAAACATCCCCACACTATGATGCCACCACCACCATTGTGACTGTGGTGTTTTAGTGCTAGTACTATAGATCCATGTTTGCCTAAATATGTTTTCCTATTTACTTAAAAATTGTTGCTAAATAAAAACCCATTAATACTTCAAATATCTTATATTCTGTGTTTTTCCAACCATGGAGGCCTCAATTTTTTCACCTGAGCTATGTATGCTAGGTTGATGATGGAGTTAGGTCTTACTGGAGTGGAACCTACAGAGCAAACCAGAGCTGTTTTTTATTGTATTGCATTTGACTAGTGTAAAATTAGAGAATGTAACACTGCATCGCTGCATCAAGGTTTTCATGAACCGGGAGCATCTGGTTTAGCATCTACTAGACTTAGACAAACTTTATTGTCATTTTGTATAAACTGAGTGTAAATTCAACAAAATTATATTGCTTATTGATTAAAACAGTGAAAAGGACATAACCAATATAAAGAGCAGCAGCGACCATCATTTAAACGGTATAGGAGTAAAGGAAAACCAGTTTGGATAATAATGGTGTAGAAGGACTTTAATACGGAAATCTTCAGTACAGAGCAGCAGCTTCTTTATCCATCTCTCCACTCTTCCATCGTTTTGTCATCCTCTTCTGCTCCACATTTCCTCTAACTAGCTCTACATGTTCATTTCTCATTCTCCAACTCTGCCTCAGTATATAAAGCTCACAAGTTCTCAGTGTTTCTTGCAAGACTCTTACTTTGGACTGGCTGATGTTCCGTTGCTCATTTTTATTGCTTGCTTCTTTTTTTATCGCCACCTTTTCTCCTAAACCTGTTCTCCTCTGGCCTTTCCAAACCTACACAAACACAAAATATCATGTATGAAATATACAAATGCATTATTGTAGTAATAAACTATTCTGCTTTATGTTGAAAATAAAAAGGAGTCTATAAATTTGATATCAACTAACTCAGTAAGACTATACTTTTAATCTTGGCCACATTTAAAAATAATATGAGAAGAAATAATGACAAAAATACCTACATAAGTTCACGACATTGTCCTAGATGTAAAATCAGTTGTATTCATATATGTATGAATGAATTAAGGTGCAGCTTTAGTGCTTCTCTCACCTCTGTTTCACCCATAACATACACCTGCAGCAGGCTCACACGCAACAGCAGAACCAGTTCCTCATAATATGGGTTTACATTTGGGCTCTGAGCATTCATTTTACATTCACAAGCCAAGGCAAGAGGAGAGGCATGTTGTAAATGATCAATAACTTTGACTGATGTGTATGCATGACAGCCTAAACTGTTGCAGACATAGAGACAGCGTCGCCATGTTGGTGCCTTTTTTTTCTGCAATAAGTGAAGCCATAAAAGTTTAGAGGATTAAGAGTAGCATTCACTCCTGCACAGAAAGAAGTTTAATCTAAGGTAGGGATGTTTACGTGAAAAACAGAAAATTTGAGATTAGAGTTCTCCTAAAAAGTAAGACAGCATTTCTGGTGCATTGTAGTAGGCTACATGTACTGCTAATCAGAGTGAGCATATACACCTGTGTTTCTCTAATTCCTCAAAGCCGTTATCATGCCTGTTTACACCTGCCAGTCTCTGTCAGATTGTCACCTGTATGAGGATCGTTACGAGTGTCAGAGTGCAACACTAGTCTTTCCTCATTGGATTCTCATGCCCTTCCGTCTGATGACCAGTTTGTTCAGCCTGCATCCATTCTGCTCACAGTCCGCTGCCATTCTGTCAGCCCCTATAAGCCTGTTTGTCACCACCTGATGTTGACCTAATTTACCTTTTCAGGCCTGTTATTGGCCCTTTTGCCAATATTCCTTATTGTTTTAAAAACCTTTAATACATCCTTTACCTTCATTCAGTGTCTGGCTAAATATGCAGTTTTTAAGTTTTTCTTCCTTTGGAAGAGCAGAGGCACCATGTACAGAAGAAACAGCATTCCACCGAGGGAACCTGCCTGTTTCTCCTATTCTCTCTCCACTCTCTCTCTACTGAGAAAGGACTGCTAAGTAAAGGTGTGTAATAATATAAAAAGTTTTATAAGATAAAAGGCCTTGGCTGAGATTTGAATCCACCTACATCCTTTATTCAGTATTGTGAAAAACAATTAGACGACAAGTTCCCTCAATTTTGTTTCCATGAATCAGAAAAACAATAACTTTTTAGAGAGCTTTTCATCTGTAGGTATATTTGGTTTTTTTCTGTTAAAGACGTTAACTAGTTCAAAATGTTGGCCTAATTATGTTGTAATCTTAAAAGTTGCAGGTTGTGATGCAGAAAAAACTTTTAGTTACTCCATGGAAGTAGCCATTTTTTAAACTATGCAATGCATTATGGGTAGAGGATGTGGTTAGGTCTGAGTGGACCTGAACCTATAGACTAAACAAAGGGCTACATGAGATGGTATTTTTACTATAATGTTCGACTGCTTGTTAGTTTAGACAATGGATCACAGTGTTAAATGCATGGTGACATAATATTTACGTTTATTTATGGAAAATAAACAGCTTACAGTATTTTTACTGTAATCATTTACATCAAAAATAAATATTTCACAAAAAAAGTCTACTGTTACAAGTAATTTAGTCTTGATTTAATTTAGGTAATTAACTATCCTCGAATTAACTTTTGTTTTTTGTATTTTGGGCAACCTTATTGTTGATTAATACGTCATTCATGTGTGAAACATTTTCTTAACTAAGTGAACGAGTGAGAAGTAATTTGGTCTATAAATGCACTATTTTCCTTCAGTTTTCACTGAATTTAATAAAAGTCACAGTTTGACAAAAAGAAAATTCTATTTAAAAAGTAAATCCCAAAGGAAACATCTATCTCTCAGGCTTGGAATTAGATGTTTGGAATTTTTTTAACTAGTTAGTAGGACTAACACTTTCTTAAGGACCTAGCATGTTTCTTTTTGTGTGCTCTTAACTTTAGGTGTAATTATTATTTTACTGTAAAATTATTTTAAAAAAGCATAAAAAAAAAGCATTGATCAGGAAAAGAATGTTAACAAAACAGGAAATAAAAAAAATGTAGCGTTGGTTGAAACAGCCCCTAATCGTGCATTTGACCTAAATTCAAAGTTAAGTTAACTCGTCCACCACATCTATGCCCAATATCAAACATGAGCATATGGTGTGAGTATAAAACCACACATGGAAACAATCAGAGGGGACAAATGATCTGATTTCATTTGCCTGAGGATTCCTCATGCAGCAGGTGAACCACTGCTCTCTTTGACAAAATTCAGCTATTCCTGCAAATACACTCCAGTTGCAGATGTTAGGTAAATCACCTGTCTACATCATTGCTGTAGTATTCCAATGCGTGCAAAAAGAAGAAGGAGCATGCACACATATTGCATGCAGCCACACACGCATACAATTTCCCTCACGAAACCCAGGCATACCACAGAACACCTGACAGGTGCAGGCGTGGTCTGCTGCAATACACGCTATCTTGACACGCTAACTCATTCTTAAATCTGAGCTACGTGCCTGAGGCCATGAGCTATAAGCACACTAGTTTACTCTCTGAAGCCTGTTTTCCTCCTCTAGTCGTTGTCTTTAGACGCACCCTCTTCCGATTGTAGGCCGCCTTCAGTCAATCTGCCCGTAATAGTACTGCTAAGAGGCCTGAGAATTTGCCTTCTCTGATGAGTAATGAAGCTATTAGCTGTGACAAAAAAATTTCACCAATCCCATGATCAGTATGTTATCTGCGCTCCATTATTACTCTGTTCAAGGAGCTGCTGGATGATGATCTCACTGAAGCGCTTCATCACCCTTTGATCACACAACAACCTAACAATACATGCTGACTCTAAGGCTTTAGGTTACATAAATGCATATGAAATTTATTTAAAAAGAAAACATGTGAAACATTCTATATCTGTACAGTATGACAATAAAGCATGTTCACACATTAAATGAAGTACACAAGCAGAATTTATTGACTACACAAATGATATGCATAACAGCAGTGAATCCATGTTAATTTCAAACAGCAGAAAATATCACATCGCTCAGGAATGTATATCAGCAAGTCACAAGCCTTTGTACATTGCCTCACAAGAAAGTTGCACCTGCCTGCCATAGTTATGGCAGAAACTGATTGAAAAATCTGAGAGGGTGTATTAATGGCAACAGGCTGTGTAAACTCCCTGGGCCTGAGGCATTTGATCTTAATACACCTTAGCTTCCTCTGTCATTTACAAGCTGTTCGCATGCACACCGCTCTGCAGAGAGTGTGAAAAACCGGATGGGCAAGTCCTCTGCTCCCTTTGTCTCCTTTGGACAAGTACACAAGCGCTCCCTGCAGTTGCAGAGTTGCTTTGCGTGAGGACAAGAGATTTATCTTCCTACCTGACCCCCTGCTCTGGCCTGTGGCTGCAACACTTTGACAGCCTATTTTTGTTAAAGGCATGCACGTTCTGATGCATGCATTTAGCCTAATAGCGCGCTTCTTCCACCATCAGTTTATTAACATTTCTATTTGGTTATCACAAATATAAATACAGAGAAACTTTCCAAGAGATTCTCGTACTTTCTTCAACATCAGAGAACATTTTGTCCTTCCCAAATGAAATCACAGAGGTATCAAGGAATGATTGTGTACCTTCTCAATGTTGGTTAAGTGCAATTTCCAGCTGCCTAAGGGTGCCACACCCATCGGTCACCACTAATGGTGAATGGCTGAACAACTTTCTCATAAGCTCTTTAAAACTTGTTTCTGTTAATTTATATTAGATTGGGTCGCAGGTGGTGCAGCCTCAGCAGAAACTTCAAAACCTCCCTCTCCCCAGACACCTTATCCATTCATTTTGGGGAATCTGAAGAGTTTCATTGTGTGCAGGACCAACCCTGGACCTCCTCCTGGGCTTTAAAACGTATTCAAAATACAAATAAAATAATTAATATCAATAGTTAATTCTTGACACAAAATCCACAATTTGTAAATCAACATTTCTCTTTACAGGTTAAAATCTTAACTGTCCTTCCTTCTCCACAGTTCAAGAGCCAGTGTCATCCTCAATAGCAGCCTCTGTTTCAAAGCTCATGTAAGCCACATTGATTATCTCCATCACTCGCTTACCACAACCATCCCAAGCATTTCAGTCAACGCTCCGGTGACGAGACGGAAACATAAGGCAAGGAACAATGCCCAGTGTGGGGACCATAGACATTAATATGTAGAACCCTTATTGGACACTGCCGGCAGCAAGGCCGATGTGCCTAGAGGTCGGCCATCTTGGGTCAGACCACAGTTCAGACAGTTGCTGTCAGAATGAATAGGAGGCGCCTTAGATCTCATTTTAATCACATGCAAGATGAGTCAGAGAAAATCTCACAATAATCTCTTACATGTAACAACCACTTCAAAGAGCAAAAAACATTTTGTGATGACTTTTCAGTTAGATTACACATATTTATTGGAGAGATATCTACATGCAGTTATATATTTGTGATGAAATATTGATATAATAAACACAGTTACACACATTAATGTATGATATTATAGTATAATATATAAATATTATACATTTTTATGGTATATTATTATTATTATTGTGTTTTTTTTTTTTGAAGAATTGTACTGGGATAATAGGTATCATGGACATTTTAAATTGTGGAAAATTGGTTGTATTGTGATTTACCAAAATGTTGAGCATTTCAATAATTTTAACAATACTTTTTATTGTTTTTGATAAGAATTTAAAAGAAAATGAGAAAAGGCTTTAAGTTTGCACTTCTTGTAAAACTCTCCATCTACTGTATCTATCTATCTATCTATCTATCTATCTATCTATCTAT
>NW_015150724.1:963433-967264 GCF_000732505.1 Cyprinodon variegatus | reverse complement strand
CATTTGAGATATCAAAAAAGTACTCCAGAGTGTTGTTCAGCATGGGGGTGAGTAGAAAATGAAGGCTAATCATGTTTTGGGTGTACTCTTCCTTTAAGACCTTACAGTAGATGTTGCAAAAGGCTTTAGGAGGAGGTGGATCTTTCAGTGAAATAATATTCAAAAATATTCTTCATCCACACTGAATTATATTCAAGCTAGTTAAAAATAGTGGGAGAAAATTCAGTTTGTCTAACGCTAGTAGAGACTAGCGGTGTGAATCAGCAAGAATATGGTGATACAATATGTATCGCTCTTTATATTGATACATTAACAAAGAAAATATCCGTTTTAATATAATATGCTATAATGTTATACTTAATAAAAAATATACCTCACAAGTGCTTGTACTGAAAGTGCATTATTCTGCCACTCTGCTGTTGCGCAGTGGCAGAATAATGGGATGTTGGACGCTGCACTGCCAACAAGTGGCTGAAGGCAATGACATGGATGTTTTTCTATATGCAATTTTGTTTATATTTCAGTCAATTCAGCCATATTTTTAATATTCTCTCATTATCGTCCAATGAAATATCTCAAAATAACAGAATTATTTCTTTATTTGCCCCTAGTAGAGACATTCATTAAAAGTTTTGCAGTTGTATGTAAAAGTTATTCTGAAAAAAATCTGATTTTTTAATAGTCAATGAACATTTTTCGAAGGCGCTATGTTAACCTAATGTGCTTTATGACAGGCTTGTAAACAGAAAACAAGAGTTTTTACTGCTTTGTTAAAAAAATAACAAACTGTAGTTGGAAATGTTCATTGCCTGGTGGAGATGCGCATTTGCAACAACATGCATGCTTATTTGCTGAGGATTTAAAAGGGGTCATTAGAGACTTTTAGTAAAGTGGAAGCAAGCGATGACATGTTATTTAAATTTGTTCATTGTTTGTCTCTTCTTCAGGAATGTTCACAAATGCTTTGAGTTTTAGCTGAAAAGCCCCAAAGATTTACCATCAAAAGAAAAACAGCTTTTTCTTACGAAGTTGCATTTTTTTGTATTACACTTCATTAAAACCTTTCCAGGTGCCTTTTTTAAGGCAATTTGTAAAAAAAAAAACAAAAAAAAAAACTAGTTGCTTAACTTATTAATTCGCAACTTCACGCATTGTAAATAGCTTCTATAAGGAGGAAGCATGCACGTTTATTTGTATCCATCCAGGATTTTCATCCTTGATCAAAGCATGATATTTCCGTTTTTTTTTTTTTTTTTGTTAATATGGATAACCCTCTTCAAAAAGCAGAAATTAATCTTTTTTTTTAAAACAAACATTTCTTGGTTGTGGTCAGTGACATCAGCAGAAGTAACAAATGATCTTCTGCCTGTTTTCTGACATTTATCTCTTTTTTGTTGTTTTTACATTGATCTAACCAATGCAGCACGTCTGCAGATGTTACTATATTGTCACGCCAGCACCGACTATGCAAGTTTGCTCGCGTGTTGTTTTGTTTGGACTCACACAAATCTTTATCTGCCTGTGGGTGGTCTGAAGGCTCCTATTCCTCGGTAAATAACACTGCGTCCGATACAAGAGCTATCAGATGTCTATCAAAAGCAGAGCATCTGATTGAGCTTGTTTGTACACATAAAAAAAAATAAAAGGTTATAAATGACATTCAATCTCTCAACACCTAATTATAATCAAAATAGCTTCATGCACTATGGGTCAAACCAATAGTAGCATAGTTGTGGTCAGGCAGCTGGTTTGATGCTAATGTTCATTTGCATATCTGAACTCAAATACAATAAAACACAAGAACAGGGCGGGACTTTGCTGCTTAGGGTTATCACAAAGGAACACAGTCGCAGGACATTACACAAAGGGCATGGAATAATAAAGAGGCGACAGCAACGTTTCCATAATAATGCATGCAATAAATACTCCTACGAGCAGCTTTACTATATAGACGCTCATTAACTACTCCTCACACACATGTTTAGCATGTTACATGTGCAAATAGAGTACCATGGGGCTCCAACATATTACATGAATGCTTGTTCCTTCTATGCACGCATGTGGTTTGATATCAATGCACATGCAGCCTCCCTACTTCACATGTGTGGATCTGTGTCTGATTGCTCCTGTTAACTTTTGTCACTTTGAAGTTGTTAACGACAGGACAAAGCAACCCGCCCATGAGTGGCTACTTTTCAGGAAATCCCGCCTTCCCAAAACCCTTTTTAACGGACACCCTACAGCCAATCAGAATCGAGTATTCATCCAGACCATGTTATATCTAATTATAATTATTATTATTAATCAATTAAGAGAAGCAGTTAGCCTGGCGTTGCTTTGCCAGTAGGAAGAAGAGAACAGCCTCAAGAGCGGGATTGCCTGAAAAGTAGCCAAATAGTTCAATAAACAATAAATAGTTAAATAAATAATAACTTAGTTCAATATGATGTTGAACTGAAGTTAAATAAAATCCTGGGGGAAAAAGAAAAACTTCCTACAGGACAATAGAACTGAAATTACAATCTGAAAACCATCAGTTTTCGTCCGCTTTACATGTTTCCCTTACTGACCCATAATATAAGAAATCAATAGAATGCATGAATGTTTAGATTCTTTGATATTGATCTGAGCTAAAAGTTTCACATTATGAAATGTACAGGTCCTTATCTTACCTCAGTTTATCGCATCATTAGTTTTAAATTTACATTCTAGTCTAGTTTTTGTTGTTAAAATCTGAGGAAGAAGACAGATGATCATTAAAGACCCTAAACTGAAGTGCATTATGAGATTAGTGCTCAAAGGATTACAGATTATATGTCATGTGCATTTGAAACAACATGTGCTTAAAATCTATTAAACCTAAAGAACAGACTCTTGAGACCTTTTCTCTATTTGGCACTAGCATTATACCAAAATGCTTCAAGCACAATTTGACAGTGTGCTCGGTTTTTAATAATCCACACTGATTATTGTCTAAAGACTCTGTTCTGACAGCTGCCATTCTCTCTGTAAAGTCCCCCAGTCAGTGACTTCCTTGTCAGCACCACAATAGAAGCCTTTCACATTGCCCTAGTTATCCTTTAAGAAAATATTGATATTGCTTTGATGACGCGTGTTCCTAAAGTCTTCACATTCTCAAAAACAAGTGCAAGTTCCAACATCTCCCACGAGTCAGGTTGTTGGGGATTTTTTCAGTAGCTGGTAATCAGCTGCATCTGTCCCACAACTACCTTTTACATAAACCTAAGAGCACATAGATATTTTTAGAACAGATCAGAGCCAGAGAACAGGCAATAAAACTTTGATAACCCATAATGGCATTGTTCACTCTCAATGTAAATCACTTACACGGTCAAGGCTGCTGTGTTGCATGGCCACTTATCTTTCTGCTGATGTAGACATGCACAGCTCATCGAAACAGTCTGTTGTTTTTGGCCAAGGCAGAAAGGACTTCCTCCCATGACTGCAGTATCTATATTGGTACTTTCAAAGGAGCCTCATTTGGAAAACAAGCTGATAAACCTAATCGCACAAGGAGTGTGCAAACATTTAGACATGATACTCCATATCAAAGGGCTTCCTTCTTGGGAAGTTGGCTGGGCAATATAATCATTTTAACAAATGCTTGTGCTCTTATAGAGGGCAACAGTTTTGGGGACTGCTAGCTTGGTTTTATTTTTGCAAGATTTTCAAAGACTAAGGGCCGGATTTATCAAGATCCAATTTTGCGTGCAGTAATTTGCGCTCGCAAACTGGAATTTTGCGCGAGGGGCTGAACCATGGTTTGCGGGTGATTTAACAAGAGCGAATGTGTAACTGGTGGCAGGTGCA
>NW_015150724.1:961427-962297 GCF_000732505.1 Cyprinodon variegatus | reverse complement strand
TGCGCAGTGAAATAGCTCACGTTTTAATACACGCAAACCTTTGATAGATCCGGCCCTAAGAGTCCATCCCTGGATGAAAAGCAATAGTTAGACCGAATGACAAAATAATATGATAAAGATCTATAACTGATTGCAGAAAAAGAATTTAACACAAAGTGTTTTCACCAACTGCCACTACAAATACAGTGTTGGTTCAATGATATATTTTGATAGCAAGGTTGAGGAGCGACAATCATCCGAAGCTCAGGTTGAAGAACTGGTAGAGAGACAACTGGACATACACTCTTTGATCTGGATTCTATGGCAGAACAGGAAAGCCATTGCTGACCGACACCCAGAATGCAGGTTTCCAAGGCACAACCAATGTGGGGAAAAAAAGTTATGCTGATTAAATGTGAATCCTTAAGTTTAGATACAAACTGAAAGTACACACATCTGTCAGTATGTAAGGTAAAGGTAAGGTAAAACATAGTGGTGCTGTCCTCATGCTGCACTTTTCAGCAGGGAATGGAACATTGTTTAGAGTTTAGACATGGCTACTGCTTTATACAGGTAGGGATGTAAATGGAAACTGCTAGATAAAACCAGAGCCAGAGTAGAACAAGTACATACTGCACTACTGTGTGTTGGTGTGTCAATTAATATACCAAAATAATACACTAAAGTTTGTATTTGTCATGATCTGGCCTGTTTGCTCCTTAATTAGTCATTCCTTTCACCTGTCGTTTTCCCTCCCTGCCTCAATTAAAATGTATTCCTCTCACCTGTTTCCTCTGGTTTATACTCAGTTCAGCCTGAGCATTCAGGGCCAGATCATTACTTGTCTTTCTGTTAGTCTGAGTTTTTGCCTTGGTTCATGTCCTGGATCCT
>NW_015150724.1:951308-960767 GCF_000732505.1 Cyprinodon variegatus | reverse complement strand
CACAGCTCTGCTTTTGTTTTGTTTGTTTATTAAACGTTTTGAACTTTCCTACTGACTGTCTCTCCTTGAATACTGGGTCCCTCTGTCCTCGTTTTATGACAGTATTTGCATAGGTGAAAGTAAGGCTCTGTGTTAATAAATGTGACAAAACATGTTAGAGCTGGGAACTTTCTTCTTCCAAAACTGTTTGACTGGTAGCTGATGAGGCCTTTAGATTTACAGCTCAGCGTGGAAGTGAGACAGCGTTCAAAGGCAGGAATGGTGTTTCATCATTTGTCTTTGATGGATACATCCCGAGGGCAGAGGGAGACTTCCACTGCAAGAGCCATAAACCCTTACCCTACATCATCAGAGAAATACAAGAATTATGTGAACTAACTGTTCTTTCTTCCTTTCTTTCTACTGAACAATATTATCGACCTGCTTCAGCTCTCACACTCAATTGCAGGTTATATAACTGCTTTACATTTTTTCCTAGCAATGCAGTAAATCTTGCTTTCTGCTACCAGTGGTTTACATGTATCGAAACTGATGTGTTGATTTGTTTTTTGCTTTGTGAACTCCGACCGTCTGCATGCATGATGTGTGTGAATGTTAGTTGGGTTGGATGGGGTGGATGGTTTCTGTACAATGTGGTAAAGTCCCTTGTTGGACTGTACTTTTATAACGTCTTATTTAACTTACCAGGACATCTGTTGGAGTGCTCCTGGATCTCGGTGCCTATGTTCTGTGAATGCAATGGTTATAAAGGGATTTTATCTTATCTCATCTGGACTTCCCTCACTTTTTCGTGACATGATAATCGACAGACTTGGTTATTTAGAAATACTGATCTTACAGTGCCTTGTAAAACAATTTACACCCCAGGAGATATAGTTACTGTGAACTAGAGGATAACTTTACATTTATGTGCAGTCATTAAAATAAAAATAAAATGAAAAATCTATAAACTGTGTCAAGGGCGGGAGGTAGGCTGGGGGATTTAGTTAAAATTAAATTATAATATAATTGAAATTTATTGATCTCATACAGGAGAAATTTATCTCTGCAGTTAACCCATCCCCTTGGGGAGCAGTGGGCTGCTATTGTGCAGCGCTCGGGGAGCAGTGTGAGGTTAAGGGTCTTCCTTAGAGAGCCAAAGTTGAGGCTGTGGGGATTGTACAGGGTACTTGAAACCTTCTCAGAGCACAAGCGCACTGCTCTAACCACTAGGCCAACACTCCCCTTTGCAAATCAAAGTGTCATCAAAGTCTCATTCGTTGATTTGGAAATAGAATATGCTCAATAAAAATTCAGTAACAAAAAAAAAAGATAATTACTTTTTTCACCTGGAAGCTCAATTAAAAACTTTCTTAAGATCTAACATCACCAGACTGATAATGTGTAACATCCAGGTTTAGGTGTACACTATAATAATCTGGAATTCCACCATTCAGTCAAGCATCAAAGCTCACCACAGTGATTTCATTTAATTAATTTTAGTTTATTCCTATTGCATCAGTTCACACGTTGTCTCAGGGCACCTTACAGAGACAACTCAATCTGACCATCCCGTTAGATTAGTTAAATGTTTTCCACCTAAAAAAAACAGGTGATGGCATTAACTCATTGACATTGCAGTATTCATGTTTCCTGGTTAAGCATGTGGTGGCAATACATATTTCTTTGCATTGTGTTTGTGACTTTACAGCAACAGAACAGCATATATGGAACAACAGTGAAAAGGAAAGTTGTCTATTTAACTGGGGGGGGACTCCTGCAGAAGCAGGCTCAATGTGAGCGGCCTTCTGTCAAGGCCAACTGGGGGTTCAAGGAAGTAGAAGCAGACATAGAAAAGGAACATAGAACCACTAATCCATAAATACTTTCTATGTAAGAAAATGTAACAGTAAACTAGCTCTACAAAAAGCCCTGTTTAGGAAAGAAACAGTTAAGCAGACAAACTCATAGTAACTCCTAGTAACTCCAAGTTTTTTATGTCAAAAGGGGGGAAGGAGAGCTCATACAGTCAGCCCTAATAAAAGCTGAGCCCTTAGCGATGTCAAGGAGAGAGACAGGAATGAGCACTGAAAAACAGGCCTTATTCTGTCATCTATAATCAGAGGTATTGATGGCACCAGCCCCGCAGATAAATCCCTCCCAGATGGTGCCATTACCAAACAGACCAGATAAAGCTAATATGACAGGAAAATGCAGAGAGAACATAAAGTTATAGGTTAAACTAACAAATGCTGCAGAATGGGAGAATAGGGATGGAATGAAGCAGAATGATGAAAAGTGGTCCTCAAGCAGTCTAAGCATATAGCAGCATTGCTCAGAATAACTTGAGCCACTCTAACTATAAGCTTTATTAATGAGGATAGTTTTAATCCTTGTCTTAAAAGTAGACATGGTGTCTTACAAACTATGGCATCAGTATGCCAGTCCACACGTGCAATAAATATTCCTATGAACAGTATTACTGCATACAGACACTCATTATCAGGCATCCCCAAACTCGGTCCTCAAGGCCCCCTGTCCTGCAGGTTTTAGAGGTTTCTCTGCTTCAGCACAGTTGGTTATAATGATTGCAGTAGACCAAAAGCCTGTTAATCAGCTTTCAATTAACTCTTCTTTGTGTGCATGTTTTACATGTTACCTGTGCAAATTGAGTCCCATGGGACCCAAATATATCACCCACATGAGTGCTTGTTCCTTCTCTGTGCCAGTGTTGTGCTCAACCTGCCTGCGAATGGTTACTTTTCAGAAAATATCGCCTCTTGAGCCTGTACTCTTCTTCCTACTACCAAAGCAACTTCAGGCAAACCAGTTCTCTTCAAGAGAGCTATAGGGTGTCCGTTAAATAGGGTTAAAGGACATCTACAAAAAACTTTCCGTCAAATACCCCAGGAGTTTCTTTAACCTCAAACGTTAAGCTGAAAAATGGAAGACAGTTTACACTGGTTACCTTGGCAATGCATCACAACTCAAGATGCAGGATTTCCTGAAAAGTGGCCCAGACAGGGTGCTTTGTCCTGTGGGTAAAGCCTTCAAAGTGACAAAAGTGAGCAGAAACAGGTCAACACGCGAGGATGAGGGAGGCTGCACGCGATCAAACCACAGGCACGCAGGGAAGCGCTCATATGGGTGATATATTGGGACCCCATGGTACTCTATTTGCACAGACTAAACATGTTCATGAGGAATAGTTTATGAGCATCTGTATGAAGTAAAGCTGCTGATGGACTAAAACTGATAGTTGGTTCCACAGAAGAGGAGCCTGATTGCTAAAGCTAAGTCCAGACCCCACGCGCAAGAGGCAGCAGAAGCAGATAGTTTACATGCTAAATCAATGGTTGTCTTGAATCAGGGGGTAGCAAAAAGTCTTGCTGCGCATTTTGAGCTGCAGGAGCAGCACGTCTGAGCGGCGGAAGCACCGCGTCATAAGCTTCTGAGTATCTGACGCACATAACGCGCCTTAGAAGCAGCAGTTGCTGGAGTTGGAAATATTTTACTTTTGCTGCTTGACGCACCACATCAACCAATCAGAGAAGCTGATCTGGGAGACAGACACAGCACTGCTGATCCAGAGTGCTATGATCGCTCTTCTGAAACAGTTTATCTATGCCTAAATTAAATTTTAATGCCTAAAATAGCTTTTTTGCTGGTTCCAGTGCTTGCGGTCTGAACGTAGCATTATTCATTAAAATAAGCCAAGCGACTCTCTCGATTTCATCCTCCATTGTTACAGGCAAAGAAAGGATTGGGTAGCTCTACCCAACATGCATTAGAACTACTTTTTGACCGCTAAGCTAGAGTAGCCAAGATGCTTCAGCTGCGCTTCAGAGCTAAACTTGTACAAGCATTAATAATAAAGCAGCACGAGCGTTTCTGCTGCTTCTTGCGCTTGCAGTCTAAACGTAGCATTAGAGATCTGCCTTTCATTCTACTTTTAGAAATTTTAATTCACAATACAGACTACCTTTCCCAAGGTGCTCAATGTCATCCGTATTTACAGACTGTGGAAGAACCACAGTGCTGGTAATAGACACGTTTTTTTCCAGAGCACTTAAAAAACTGGGTCAACATTTCTGGTACAATACTGGAATATTTTAAATCCTACCTTAAGGACCCGGCCTTTTTTTGTGACAGAAAGTATCTTTACATCAGAGATCTCATGTACCCTTCCCCGATGTTCTATCTTTGGGCCGTTCCTATTCAGTATCTATATTGTCCCTGCTGACTCAGATTATAATAAAAAGAAAAAATGCAGACAATATACAGCTGTACATTTCGATGTCACAGGTGACTATGAACCCATCCAAGGGACTGGATTAATGGTGAAGAGAAACCACACATACTCTACTGATGCCTTTTAAAGAAGGGGTGGCTTCTGAAACAGTTGGATTCATAAGAAAGCTGCTTAAGCTACATAAAATTACTAGTGAAACGGAATAAACTGAATGATATTATCCAGGATGTTGGAATTACAGCAAATATGTAGGCAGGTGAACAGGAGCAGAGAGGTTGACTGAAAGAATGATTAAGTCAACAATCAAGGAATAAATTTACAAAAATACAGGCTGGAAAGAGAAACTAATGGTTGTGGCAGGTGAGTTGAGTACCAGAAAATTGTAAACAAGTAAAAAAGCTTGATGTCATCATATTTTTAAGTAAAGTAAACAGTAGCCATACAATAAATTACTGAAATAAATTTTTAAGTATTTGGTAAAAAGGCTACTAAAGTACCAACATTCTATTTATTTATTCCAGAAATGAAAATAATTTCATGTAAAATAACATGAAATTATATGTAAATGCTGTTTCAGAGAATGAGATAAATCTAAATATTTAACAGATGGTAATTACAAAATAGTTTCTGGGGGAAAGATATTTCTCAAAATGTATCTTTAAATATCTTCTTTCTACAATAAAACTTGTCAGTACTTACATTATTTTATGCATATAGGTTAAAATAGGTTTCTTCTAGTCACACAGTCTGCTCTACTTTGTATATTTGACCTCCAAATCACATGACAGAATAAGCAGGAAAAAATGTTAAACCAATAAAGTACAAAAAAAGTTCCAACTTTAAAATAAACTCAGTGGATGTTAGTAGATGTAGCTATTTTCTACCCACCAGTACTGAACTGAGAATGACATGGATTGAACAGAGAGTAGCAGCAAAGCTTGACATGAAGGGGTGGACCTGGATGAGCCAAATGTGTTTCCAGCAAAAAGATAGAAGAAATGTTAATTTTGACTGTATATTTGTATAGGCAGACCTAATCGGAACTAAACAGATACAAGGACATACACTCACCGGCCACTATATTAGGTACACCTGTCCAACTGCTCGTTAACACTTAATTTCTAAGCAGCCAATCACATGGCGGCAACTCAGTGCATTTAGGCATGTAGACATGGTCAAGACAATCTCCTGCAGTTCAAAGCGAGCATCAGTATGGGGAAGAAAGGTGATTTGAGTGACTTTGAACGTGGCATGATTGTTGGTGCCAGAAGGGCTGGTCTGAGTATTTCAGAAACTGCTGATCTACTGGGATTTTCACGCACAACCATCTCTAGGGTTTACAGAGAATGGTCCGAAAAAGAAAAAACATCCAGTGAGCGGCAGTTCTGTGGGCGGAAATGCCTTGTTGATGCCAGAGGTCAGAGGAGAATGGCCAGACTGGTTGGAGCTGATAGAAGGGCAACAGTGACTCAAATAACCAGCCGTTACAACCAAGGTGGGCAGAAGAGCATCTCTGAACGCACAGTACGTGGAACTTTGAGGCAGATGGGCTACAGCAGCAGAAGAACACACCGGGTGCCACTCCTTTCAGCTAAGAACAGGAAACTGAGGCTACAATTTGCACAAGCTCATGGAAATTGGAAAATAGAAGATTGGAAAAACGTTGCCTGGTCTGATGAGTCTCGATTTCTGCTGCGACATTCGGATGGTAGGGTCAGAATTTGGCGTCTACAACATGAAAGCATGGATCCATCCTGCCTTGTGTCAACGGTTCAGGCTGGTGGTGGTGGTGTCATGGTGTGGGGAATATTTTCTTGGCACTCTTTGGGCCCCTTGGTACCAATTGAGCATCGTTGCAACGCCACAGCCTACCTGAGTATTGTTGCTGACCATGTCCATCCCTTTATGACCACAATGTACCCAACTTCTGATGGCTACTTTCAGCAGGATAATGCGCCATGTCATAAAGCTGGAATCATCTCAGACTGGTTTCTTGAACATGACAATGAGTTCACTGTACTCAAATGGCCTCCACAGTCACCAGATCTCAATCCAATAGAGCATCTTTGGGATGTGGTGGAACGGGAGATTCGCATCATGGATGTGCAGCCGACAAATCTGCGGCAACTGTGTGATGTCATCATGTCAATATGGACCAAACTCCCTGAGGAATGCTTCCAGCACCTTGTTGAATCTATGCCACCAAGAATTGAGGCAGTTCTGAAGGCAAAAGGGGGTCCAACCCGTTACTAGCATGGGGTACCTAATAAAGTGGCCGGTGAGTGTAATCTAAATCTTACAGATATAACATAAAAGGAAATGCAAAATAAACATAATACAGGGTTGAAACGGTGTCATCTGAATGAAGTCACACAGCGCATCCACTGCCTGCGCACAGGAGCAGACAAACGCGTATCGGAGGCCTTTTTAGATGAACTGTGGATGCTGATTGGCTTTGGTGGAGGTGTGGTTCAAAGCTGATTGGCTGTGTCGCAGGTGGGTGTAGGAAAGCAGTGAGTTTCTTCAGTTAAAATTCCGCCTAGGCTCCATTTTAGAGAATAACCTGCTGTAAATCTGCTCGTTCTTTGTCTTAATGGGTTGGGATGGGGTCAATTAAAAGACAAAGAAAACATTGTCATGTTTTTATTTCATTTTATATGTTTTCCATTATATCTTGAGTTTAACTTTTTTTACATTATTAAATTGTTTTACTTTGTGTGTAGCAATGATAGTACAAAATATTGTAATGTTTGTGCAGCAATCTTTGTAGCTCTCCTGCAAAAGTTGAATGATTTTTCTGCTCTAGAATTCTGCGCTGTTTTGTTTCCAGACATTCGTGCGTTTTGCTCTATTATCAGTTAAAAATGGACTCAATCTGTGTGTCTGATGGAGGAGGGCTGTCCATCATGCAGTGGCATTGACTAGAAAGGTTTCCATTTTGCAACAGAAAGCAAAACACAAAGGTGATATTCTATTGTGAACTCTGGTCTAGATATATTTTTAAAGTGGACTGTACTGAAGTACACCACAACCATTTTATTGCTCGTGCCTGTAGTGCATCATAAGGAAATGTATAAAAAAGAAATATGTTCAGCTATGTTATAGCAAGAGTCACTGCAAACAGAGCAAACAAGTTTCAGGCTTGTACTGACAGAAACAGCCTAACTTCTGCAGCAGCTAAAAAAACAGAATGAAAGAAAACTCCTGTCATTCATAAAAAGAAAAACTTTTTTCATCTCTCAAGGAGATTGTTTTAAAGGTTGTCCATTTGCTGTATGTTTTTGTCCTTCTCTCTACATTTATAAATATATATTTATTTATAATTTATTTTTTCATTTTTTATTATTTTACTTATTTATTATTATATTATTTCCATCTAATCTCTCTCTGTATCTCTCTCTCTCTCTCTCTCTCTGTATCTATATATATATATATGTATATATAAAATCATAAATGCACATGTGCATTTAAATAGACACATAAAAATGAAACAAGCATTTTATATGTGTTTGCAAATCATTAACTTTTTTGCAGATCGGGTCCAACTATCTAGTTCTCTTTGCACACAGCGTATCTTGTTAACACCGTGCAGTGTGCACCATAAATTGCTGGAAAGCAAACACATGAGTCATGCTGTGGGAACTGGAAATGCACATTGGCATAGCTGCATACCTGCCTGTACAGTTGCACTCTCATATTTGTGCAAAAAACAACTGAGGCGTATTCTCAAACATAGACAAACTTGGCACCACACCCAGGAGCACAGGAACATTTTTTTTTTTTTGCGTTTGCTTTTTTCCCATCCCTTGATGCTGTTTTATATGGCTGTCGGTGCATTGGTGCATAGTTTTAGAATATTTTTATTTTAGGAAAAAAGGGTTTGCTGCCATATCTAAGCCGATATTTAATGTTGTGAGAGTGACATGATGTGGATGGTTCTTTAACACAAAGACAGAAGTCTCATATTTCCCAAACCGTACCTTTAAAGATGATGGAGATGCATATCAACCTGTCAATAAAGGCTTGCATTGTGGTTAATAACCTCCAGTGAAACTTTTGACGCCCGTACCAAACATTTAATCACAACACATGATTATATAAGTTCTTTGTCAACTGTAATGTTCAACCGTGTGGCTAATTGTCCTGTGTCACGGGTGGCTGACCAGTTACACAATGGGTAGTGTTGCTGTGTCACGACAAAGATCTTTCAGTCATATTTATAAGATGAATCATGTGTGAATGTCACAGACCAATAAATTGCTCGTAGATTTTGGTGAATCATGGTTCCAGTGCTGAGAAGTTTTTTTCTAAAAGTTCCAAACTCATTAAAAGTACATGGATTTGTTTGTATTACTTTTATTATTCCCTCCTAAAACTAACTCACAGTTCTAAACTAAAATTGCTTATTTATTGGAATTTTGCTGAAATTAGGTTGAAAATATATAGTTTATGGTATCAATTACCACTGGGTGTACGGATTTCCCATTGTCTAGCAACCGATGTATTCCCTTCTTTGTTTTTTTTTTTGTTTGTTTGTTTTTGTTTTTTTGCTCATATGCCATTTCAATTAAGTTTATTTTTATAGTGCAAATTCACAACACGTCATCTCATGGCACTTTACAGAGACAATACTTTTTCTATCTAAAGAAAACCATCTGATTGCAACGACTCATTGGCTCAAAAGCAATCCCTTACACCAAGCATGATGGTCCAGGCGTGCTAACGCATTTCTGTATTTTGAATGCGTTTGAACATCAAACACACGCTAACGCACCAAAACACAAAATGTGTTCAAAATAAAAATGTTGCAAGCTGCAAAAACAAATGCATGAACAAAGATTTTATTCAAGTGTCAAGTACACGATGTGCTCCATCCATAAAGGCTTACTTATTATTGTTGAAAGTATCCATACAATTATAAAACAAGAAAAAGAATATCTTCGACAGGATAAAGAGCTTTTTGTGATTTAGCAATTACTTTAATTTGATCTATTTCTAATGTAATATCATTGATGTAATGTGAATATACACCCATTATTTCCTATTCACTTAAATATTTGGCGTGGTGATTATTAGATAAAAGTATTCATCCAATAAACAGCAGACTATTACAGTCATTTAGGCTAAAGTTATCAGCATCCACCAGTTACTTGATCAATCTGAAATATTCATCATTTTCATCAACTACCTAAAATAGAACAAATTTCTTTCCCGACCTACCTTGTTTT
>NW_015150724.1:920566-950364 GCF_000732505.1 Cyprinodon variegatus | reverse complement strand
ATCATGAGACAGGAGTGGAGCATCCCATCGCACAAATGTTTCATAACCACACATTAATTTTATAATCATCATTGAATAAACCTGACAGATATGAAAGCAATTAAGTGGAGTGGCAGCCTAGTGGGTAGGGCATGTTGCTTGGAATCCAGGGGTTCTGGGCCCCTGAGCAAAGACCCTTAACCCCATGCACAAGGAAGATATTCAAAATAATGTTCCTAACCAAAATGTCATGGTCTCTAGAAGCCATGGTGGAGCATGATTATGTGCGATCTGGACCCAGTGAGCTCAGGTGTAGTGTTAGATACTTGAGTCTAATTTAAGGAAGTAATATCTGGCTCCAGCTAAACGAGAAAATGCACTCTAAGCTTACAGTTGGCAACTGTCTCCGGATTAACATACTAATAGAAAATTACAAAATCAGTGCTTACAGGTTCGGCATAATTTCCTCACACTAGTAGCCTGTTCCTTGTGGCACTGCAAAGAAAATACATGGATACAAGCAAAACAAATAGAGCGAATTATGTCAGAGTTTATGGTTCAGTTTGAACGAGTGAGTTTTGAGGTGATATTTAAATAGAACAAAATCATTTATATTATGGAGGGTTGAAGTTCCATTTTGGTAGAATAGCAGCTAAAAGCCCTTAGACCTAGACAACTTTTATTGTCATTTTATATACACGGTGTATACAAAACAAAAATTGGTTTTGAACAGCTTTCATGACATTTCCATTTCTTGAAGTGCAGCAGTCATCACATGCAAAAAGTGTGGCAGAAAAAACATGGTGCAAAAAAACGCTTTGATATAGAATTTCAAAGAATTAAAATATATATGGTGCAATTATGCAGTGTTTTGGTTTGGTGTTGTGAGTCTGATGCATAGTCTTTGACATGATTTAGTTCAGCTGTTTGATGGCGGTGGGGAAGAAACTGTTGCAGAATCTGCTGGACCTGCATTAAATGCTGTGACCCTCTCCCAGAGGGCAGCAGGGAGAAGATTCCAGGGTGAGGGTGTGAGGGGTCATTGATAATGAGAATAATAAGCAAAAAGAAGAACTTTAAACATCATACTGATGATGTTTAAAGCCAGTGGAGCTGCTGTAGGAAAAGTGGATGTGATTATAGGAGGAGGTTCTAGTGATGATGCAGGCAGAAACATTCTAGACCAGTTTAATTTATGGAGTGGTTTTTGGTTTACACAGACATGTATTATCAGTCACTATGAAGCAGTCAAACCTGCTTTTCCTTACTTAGAAAAAAAGAAAGGGTACAATATTAAATACATTTCCAGGGTTCTTTGAGTTTCACATTACCCTTCAGCTGATTCAACTGTGCAGGAAGGACAACCCGTCTAATAACCAATGTTAAAGTGAAATAAACTTGGAAAGCTGCAAACTAGCAACATAATTATTCCATACCATTAGGGTGGGACGATCACTTACTCATATGGGACCGGACCATTACTAAAGACATAACAAGGTTGCTTGGAGTCTTTAAAGTTCTAGGGAAATCATATTTAAATGTCAAATCATTCTGGCTTAAACGTGTATATAAAGTGTATGTACTCAATATCAGACAATATTGTCCCAAAATTGAGAAAATTTCTAAATAAAAAAAGTCTTAAAATCTTTTTTTTTTCCCCCATTCTCTTCTGCAGGCCAGTTAGTTATACGCCAGCCTATATACCTAAATTCAGCCAATCATATATCAACGGTCATCTGTCAATCACATTTTTTTCGGTCATAGCATCTTGATTCATCTGTCGCAGCTAATATACGCAACGGTTGAAACCAGAATCCTTTCCTTTCCCATTGAGTTGCGTCCCAGTGTTCACGGGGATGGACGTCTGTGTCTTCGGCAGGCGTAGAGCTAACAGAACTGGCAGCGTTGCGAGGCAAGGGCTCAAACATGTACGGCTGGAAGCCTTCTACACCAAACCAAGCTTCTGCCGCCCTGGCGTCCTCTTCCAACAACTTCGTCCCCACCATCCTCCTCTAGATAAAAAATGTATGATGGAGGAGACTCATCCACGGCCTCCGACACTAAACTCTCCTCCTCTTGCATGTTTCCGCTGTCCATAGCGTTCCTTGACAGTGTCGTTTCTAAGTCACCAATTTAGTGCTACTTGGTCCCAATGGAATTTCCCATTGGGAACCTACTATCACTAAGTTGCTAACTGGTTAGCAAGATGCTTCCGAGAAACCGACCACAATCAAACTTGCTTGCAAACCTTTCGCCACAACAATCCCGCCTCCTTGATAAAGAAGCAATCACTATCACTTTATTCACTCGTGTAAAGTTGTGCACCACTCAGGGGAATTTGGAAATGCAACGGCTGGAATAGGCGTTTCCCTACGACTTTGGACCCAGTATTCAAAGTGAGACAGCCAGTAGGAAAATTCATAAAGTTTATTAAAATAATAACAGACGGAACAGACACACACTGCTGTGGGACAGCGCTGCAGGTGCGGGGCGCATCCAGACTCTGATCCTGTGGAGACAACGCAGGTAAGTGACCACTATCATCTGAACAGAAGATGATAATTATAGTGAGTCACTTACCTGGTTCTACAGTACAGTCCACTCAGGAACGGACAGATCTGGGATCCAGGAATCCATCAGAGCATGAAGGCAGGTTTAGAGTCCCGTACAATAACTATCCAGCTCCGACTGAAACGCACCATGGAGGACAGGTTCAGGGTCCCATGCGTCGAGCATCCAGCTCAGACAGAACAGCAGCTTGGAGGACAGGTTCAGGGTCCCGTGCGTCAAGGATCCAGTTCAGACAGAAAACGCACAGATGGTCACAATCCAGCAGGAGTCCAACAGAGGTTCAGGCAGTCAGAACAGGCGGGGGCAGACAGAGCCAGTGGATGAGAGGGAACGGAATCAGAATCACTTGAGACATGCTGGAAAGCTCTCAACAATGGTTAGGGAAAATAACTCACTGAGGACACTGGCTTAAGAATTAACCTCTCACTGGAACTGGGACACAAACCTTAGAACTAACTAAAATAAATAAAGCAAACTGAACGGAGAAACAAAAATCAAACTGGGAACAAACAGAAAGCTAACAGAAATTAAACAATGATCTGGCCCCGAATACCCAGGCTGAACTGAATAAAAAGCTAAGAAAACAGGTGAGAGGAATAAATTATAATTGCAGCAGGGAGGAAAACAGCAGGTGAAAGAAATAAACAATTAAGGTGGAGGAATCAGGCCAGATCATGGCAGACTTTAAATGATTCAAAGGAAAAGTAACTTTCCAACCTTCTGTTTCTTCACTCCAAATGTCCTCTTTAGGGACATGTTGTTTGTGTTTTTGCCAAGGTCCTGGTCCTTAGAGGTTAATTCATATTAAGGTCTATGAATGGCAGACAACTCCTTTCACCTTAGATTCCACATCCACAAAGGGAAGAGCAACCTTCTCGAAGTCAGATTTAACAAAGACAATGTAATGATTCTGACTGGCAAAACCAGGGCAGCCTTCTCAAACTCCAGAACATTTGCAGCCCAAGAGACTTTTCCATAAAAAAAAGATAATGGTCTTTCAAACTAACATGAAGTTACTACCACCATAGAAACCCAGACATTTATCAACACATGTCTGCAGCGGATTCTCCACATCCTTTGGCCTGAGACCATCATCAATCAAGAACTCTAGCACCTTCCAGCAACCAGCAGAAAAGATTCTCCAAACTTTTTTCTGCAAACCAACTTTAGTCACTCCCCAAACAAAGAAGGAGCGGCTGAGCTACAAACAGCTTGCACCTAAATCTGGATGCTGATATCAAGACAAGAGTCATTATTGGGGGTAAGTTGTAGAGAGTTTCACTGGACTGAGATGTCTGGAGAGCTGATGTTGATGGCCTATGCCCCAGACAGGTAGTAGGTGTAAAAAAGTCACTAATCTGTCTGGTTCCATATAAGTTAATGATCATCTCCCTGAGATGAGTTGAGTTGGAGCACTACCATTATGCAGCTATTCTTAACTTGCCTCTTCCTTTAAATGTGTGTTTTTGTTAGAACTGTTTTTGTGTTTGCAGGCCTATTTTTTTTACTTTGGAGTACTATTTGTATTTTCTGCACATTTATGTAATCGCAAATGTTTTGCAGGTCTTGGACACGGTACAAATGAAGTGTGTTTAAAGGGGGCAGACTTTCCTAAAGGGATGCAATTGATTACATATTTTTATAGTTTTAAAAACTATAAAAACTCTTAGTCTGCACTGACCGTTTCCAGGACTGTAGCCTGAACCTCAAGTTAATATCCTCATAGAGAAAGCAGGTTAAAGCACAGGAAGAAGCACTGCCCTATATGACTTAGAGCAGGCATCCCCAAACTCGGCCCTCAAGGCCCGCTGTCCTGCAGGTTTTAGAGGTTTTTTGCTCCAGCACAGCTGATTTTAATTGAAAGCTGATTAACAGGCTTTTGGTCTACTGCAATCATTATAACCAGCTGTGCTGAAGCAGAGAAACCTCTAAAACCTGCAGGACAGGGGGCCATGAGGACAGAGTTTGGGGATGCCTGACTTAGAGTATCTTAAAAAGCTGAATTGAAGAAAAGTTAATAATATACCTGTGTCCTGCAAAGAAGAATCTAGGAAACTCACTATAAAGAGGCAAATAAAGTATTACAATGATGACTTTTTTATTAAGGGATATCACCATCCAAAATTCCTCATAAATTACAGCTGCTACTGAATCAAATGGTTCCTCCCTGACAGCCTCAATAACGGGCTGCTGGCAGATCTATTAGTGACATCTTTTGATGTGGCATTGGATTACCGATTGGATGAACACACTGTCTTGTCACTACATGTCGCTTGACATTAAAAGCATTTCCTAGGAATGAAAATAAAAAGTATGCATCTGTACACTTTCTTGTTAAGAATAGAAAAATCAGCAGATTTAAGATCTGCAGGTTTTTCAGAGGTCTTCTTGGCAGCAAGTATAAAAGGCTTGGAGCAAAAGACAAGAAATAAAAAACATGCAATGCTGCTTATGAGATGCACATATATCAAAAATAGGTGAATGACAAGCAGCGTTGGCCTGGAGGGATCAAAATTTACTTAAGACTTGTTACACCCATTGGCAACAAACAAGCAGACTGTTTCCTGTCTCATTTTCACACAGTCGAGTCTGCTGCTTACACGCATCTATAACTCAGCAGATACCAGCCGCAACAAAAAGCACAAAGGCATTCTAGCATGCGGCCATTGTGATTTATGTACAGGACCAGGCGTGGCAGCTCCTTCGCTAGTTTCTGTCGTGTCTCCTGAGCAATGCAGTATCACCATCACCATCTTTAATCTTGTATAAAAAGTACACCCAGCCAACAAGCCATTGGATTACTCCTCTTGTTTATAACACATGCCAAGGCGGCTCACAGCTATCTTACACTATTTCAACTATCTCACGCAGCCAGCTATCTTACACTATTTCTACCTGCCACTACTTGGTTTGCATAACAGAAATGTTCTCTGCTTGTTTTCCCCCAATGTTTTATCTTGTGAGCATAATACTCACATATCATTGCTGCAGCAGGGTAAAACAATTAACTTAGATTTTTGAAAAATGGAACATTTTTATCGACATATTAAGAAGCACAGGAATCAGATGATTGGGGTGGAGGAAAGTACCAGTCGTAGTTTACACCTCTGTCCTGCTGCAAAGTCAGCACTATCAGCTGCAGTGTCATCATTCTGCCTATATTCTCTCACTGCGTGTCATAATTCCAGTGTGTCTGTGCACCTGGCATGCACAAATGATTAACTAGTGGCAAAGAGAACTGATTAAGGAGATAAACCTTGGCACACAAAAGCCTCAGTAGTACGTGTGTACCTGTATAACCAGAGTTTCCTCACGCAAGGTTTTTTTTTTCCTTCTGCTTCTTCTTCATCTCTTAGCATTCCAGTGGATTTTCTCTGCTTTTCATTTGAACACAAGGTGTATAAATCTGTATTGCTCGTGATTTTCCATGCTCCCTGCTTTGGCGTGTCAGTGGAGTTAAATAGTAGAGAGGAAGGGCAGCTCTCTGCAGCCTGTATGCAGAGTTAATAAAAGAAGCTGTGGGGTGCTGAGGTTTAAACAGAGACCTGTGGAGAATTCAAAATAGCAGTTGTGGCTACAAAGCAATATATATGTGCACGATCAAGACTTAGAGTACCTTCAAGTGTACATGCAGCGAAACGGACAAAGGATACGCCAACATATTCACAGTTTAGTAACATTATATACAGAAGAAACAGACATGATGAACAAAAGGTTTGACTACACCTTCTGGATTATGCTTCTCATTACAGGTATCAGTTAGCATTGAATTGTGACAATCTGCAAGCAAAGAGAATATGGGAAAAATAGTACCTGTTGCTACAGGGATTAGCAAAAGTATTCACACTCCCATTAACTTTTTTCCCAGTTTTATCACATCACTGTCACATACTTTAAAGTATTATATGGAGATTTGATGATGGGATAGACCATAAGAGATGCAAAATTTTAACATGGAACTAGAATCCGACACAGTTTTATTTATTTTTATTCACACTACCCCCCAAATCCCTTTTTGTTTGTCCATCCTTTCCAGAACCACCTGTCGCAGTGACATTATGAAATTTCTTCCAATCCTTCTTAGCAGAGGATTCAGGCTACATAGCCACATTATATGTGTGTATTAAAAGACCAAAATGCAGTTGATTATGATAGTCCTGATAGTGTTCTGATCCAGAGTGGGTGCGATGAGTCGGCATAAATAATCTATTTAGTTGGCTCTACCTTGGCCCGTCTGTGGCTCCACCTTTCTTATACCTCATCCTAAATACGTATTCATCCTGAGCTATTTTCTGTATTTGTGCTGCTATAGGCTTAGGCTGCTGGAGGAATGAACCTTTTTCATCTTTCTGCTTCATTCTATCTCTATTCTCCCATGCTGCAGTATTTGCTAGTTCAATCTCTAACGTTCTGCTCTCTCTGCTTTTTCTCATCATAGTAGCTTCATCTATTTCCTGTTTGGCTGTGACTCCATCCTAGAGAGAAATATCAGCTGTGCTGCTGCCATCAACACCTTTGTTTCTAGATATTGGAGCTTGGCTCCTTTTTCAGTGTAGTCCTGTTTCTCTGACTGTGACTAACCGTATGTGCTCTCCTTCATCCTCTGAAATGGGAGCTTGCTTGGACACCAATGACACTAAAAGTTGGACTAGCTTAAAGCATTGCTAACACCAGTGGCACTGTAAGCCAGGGCATGTCCTCACAGGTCTGTAAACTTCAGAGCGACATCATAATGCTTCCTCAACTTTAGCTCCAGCTTTAGCAAACTCCAACACTTTCACCTCTCTTGGAATCAAACCATTTGCAACTCTTTACTGTTGGTTTTGGACTATTCTTTTTTTTTTTTTTTCGCCTCCATTGCTTTGGCTTGTAAACTAATTGTACGCATGCGCAGTGATGGAATCCTGGTCACATGATATCATTATAGTAGATAAACACAATCTAGTATAGATACTATGCCAGCAGGATGCAGCAATTTGTCATGAAAACGTTTTATGCTAGCAAAGTTGGTTATTGATCTATATATTTAAAAAAGTTAAATAATGTGACTATCTACCTTTAATCTCATTCAGCGTGGTTTGCCTCTAAACATCCATTTTCAATTACCATAAAAATTGTGTATGTTTTTGAGCTGTTGTTAGATTTTCCTCCTTTCCTGGCATCTATTTATCTCATAAATGTAGAAAGACACTATTTCCTAATTAGGTAACTTATGGCAGATGGTCTGTCTGGGTTTCAGAAAGAAATTGCAAAAAACATAGTCTATGAAAGAAGGTATTTTTTTTGTAATTTTTATCTTTCTTATTGGGTTAAATGAGGCCAATTATGTGTTTAAGCATTTAAAGGGCTTAAGTGTTGCAAAGTAGACCTACTCCTAAATGCAGGGTGCTTGTTGGATCCGTTTTGTATTTTTTTTTTTACATAAGTTTTCTGTGTTATCTAAAAATAAAGCAAAATAATAATAAAAGAACTTGTTCAATTATTGTTTTGATTGAAAAGGGTGACCAACATCTCCTTCACCTCTGTCTGTACACAACCTCCTGACCCTTGGCTCTGTCCGAACAAACACAGTCTGCACGCAATGCACAATGATTAACTCAGAGATCCTCTATTGAGAGAGATGCCCACCATCAGATGAAAAAAAAATTAATTTTCACTGTTCATGAACTGTTAAAAATTGCTGTAGCCGTTCTTTACAAGATTAGGACAGACATTTATTGTTCAAAAGAGCTACATTTATTGCTACGTTATGATTTTAATAATCACAAATTTTATTTTAGATTTTATTTTTTATATTATATATTTCCTGAGTACACCCGTAGGATTTACAAAATCACTTAACCGTCAGTTACAAATAACTATTTATATAATAATAGTTTTAGTCATAGTTAAAGTCTAGAAATGTTCTATCTGGTTTAAATAGTTGCCAGAAAAGTGATCAGAGTGATCCTCTGTACTGAAGATACTCTCCCTGTATTAGCACGTTGATTTGCTGGCTTCTGCGTGCATGCTGCACACAGCCTGAAAGTTGGTGTGGGGTGATGCTTTTCTCTGAGAGTGTATAGGGGAAGGAAAAGGTTAATATATGTCATGCATGACCTGCATTGCGTGCCATGCTCATACATAAACTATTTCCCAGGGGATTTAAACGTTACCCATAACACTTCTGCTCTGCCAAAGACTTAACTTCAACAATCAAGAGGTCCTACTTCATGTGCAAAAAAAAACATACTGAATTTTTTTTTTTTTTTTTAGTATCTTTGAATAAAATAATGCATTAAATTAAGGTAAAAATCAGATTGAAATCACAAAACCGTGTTGCTTGGAGAAAGTGAACTTTCTAAATCCTTGGTTTTTCAGGGTCACTTGGCAGACGGCAGACATTAGGCTGAAGGCAGAGAACACACTGGACGGTTTTACAGGCCATCACAGGCAACACGCACCTTAAAGGAATAGTACACCCAAAACATGATTAGCCTTCATTTTCTACTCACCCCCATGCTGAACAACACTCTGGAGTACTTTTTTGATATCTCAAATGCATCTGGAGATCTGGGAGGCTTCTTGCTGTCTGCTGACATTCAAATAATGGAGGTCTATGGCGCCCGAGGCAGAAAGGTCCATAAAAGTCCACAAAAAACGTGTCAATATTCCTCCATACTGCTCGTCCAATGTATTCCAAGTGTCCTGAGTGGGTAGCGTCCAGAATTTACTCGAAACGAAGTCATTTAGAATGTTTTTAGAGCATAAACAGTAGTGTATAGGATTTCCTAAAAGCGCGTTCACGAGTCTACGGAAGCCGCGGCAGACCAAACCAGATGAAAGTGCGCGTTCAGCTCGGCAAAGAACTCATGCTCTTCCTCAACACTGAAGTCCTCAGACATTTTTCTTTCGTTGTTTCTTTCTTTGCACAGGTAAACAGCACATTTCTTCTTCTACGCTTGCATTATCGGCAGAGCAGACGCTGAATGCGCACTTTCATCTGGTTTGGTCTGCCGCGGTTTCCGTAGACTCGTGAACGCGCTTTTAGGAAATCCTATACACTACTGTTTATGCTCTAAAAACATTCTAAATGACTTCGTTTCGAGTAAATTCTGGACGCTACCCACTCAGGACACTTGGAATACATTGGACGAGCAGTATGGAGGAATATTGACACGTTTTTTGTGGACTTTTATGGACCTTTCTGTCTCGGGCGCCATAGACCTCCATTATTTGAATGTCAGCAGACAGCAAGAAGCCTCCCAGATCTCCAGATGCATTTGAGATATCAAAAAAGTACTCCAGAGTGTTGTTCAGCATGGGGGTGAGTAGAAAATGAAGGCTAATCATGTTTTGGGTGTACTATTCCTTTAAGGCAACTTTAGAGACCATCAGCCTAACAGACATATTTTTGGATTAGCAAAAATTGTGTATTTCTTTTACAAATGCACATTTTCCAAGATTATAATAAAAGTGTTCTCATAGCTTAGATCTTGTAGTTTATAAATATATAGGGGGTGGTGCACCCATAGTCTTTTCCAGTATATCCCACAGATTGTCAAGGGGTTTAAGATCTGGACACAGTGGTGCCCAATCCAAGTGTAATAGTGACGTCTCATGCCTGCTGAACATCTCTGTCACCGTTCCACCCTGATGAATCCTGGTATTGTCACCTCAGAACATGCCCTTCTATTAGGAAATAAAAAATCCAGTGATGGAAGAACCTGGTCATTCAGTAGGCAGTCAACTGACCTCATTCTTTGAATGCATACTGCTTTTGAACTTAGATCTGTTCAATTGCAGCTCCCCCGGGTCAAAGGGCTGCCCCCAGAGTGCTGTACAGTGGGCACAGGACCTGATGGGTACATCAATTCATCTTCCTCTTTTCTCACCCTAATGCGCCCATCTCTCTAAGCATTCGTTTCTGTTTAGCCTCACTGATTAGTGGTTTTCTTAAGGCCACACATCTGTTCAGTCCCAATCCTTTGAGTTCCCTTTCAATCATCATGTGAAAATGCTCCTACTTTGATGATTAAACATAGCGCTGAGTTCTACTGTTTTTATTCTTTGATTTGATGTCACCAAACACTTAAGCGATTTCCTAAATATGATAATTCAGGGTTTTTTTTTAGCCACATCTTAATACAATCTTGGTAGATTTTTAAATGTTTTCTCTGCTTGATGCATGCCAGTGATTTGATTAGTTATGTTACCTCCAACACCGAGCCTTTGACAAGTCAGTTATGGTGAATTAGTGAGCCGGAGCTTCCTTCGCAGACTATCGACAATGATGCTCAGCACCTTTACCGCTTCATTCAGACCGACTCAGCTGACTGCTTCGAGCTGAGAGGAAGAGCTTTGAACGGATCAGTATATTTAATCTGGCTCATTAAATAAACCCTTTCTACACCTATTCTATGTTACGAAATGATCGAAGTTTTTAGATCATCCTTTCATGGGGCAAAGATCAAGGAAGGTACCTTTAGCTGAGTATCATCAGCATAGCAGAAGTAGTTAAGTCCATGTTGTTTGCTAAATTGCAGCCATAGCTGCACTAGGGCACACTGGCAGAACCAAGACTTCCGTAAACAGTCCCTCTGAAAACAGTTAATGCAAATTAGGTCACAACAGGCCTACGCCACAACCTTAAAGTCTACTGATGTTGTCCTAAGAGATAGGGCTCACAGATTGGCTTGCTTAGAGAAACTCTGCTATTGGTTTAATTCCAAATGTAACACTTAAACGAGTTGCTTGCATTTAACTCTGCGGATTGACACCAACTCTTTGGCAGAAATAACTTTTGCATAGTTAAACGTTGAATTAAGACTGTTCATTCAACATAAAACACCAAGACATTAGATTTTGCTGGCTGTTAAGGAAAATGCTGCAGATTTCCTCATTTCCTCCTCATATATACCTGTCTTTCTTGATACATTTGAATCCACTCAAATAACTTTTAATTTATAAACATGATTTAAACATAATTTCAGCACATCTATAGATTTTTAAATAAACCTGTGAAAAATGACCAGAAAATGTGTAGCAGTTGTCCTTAAAATTAACTGCTTCCTGATAGTATTTATGTCTAATTAGCTCTGTCTCACACAGAGCATCTCTACATCAGTGAAGTTGGGATCACTGTTGCCTTCCAGCAAGCAGGTCATGAGTTAAACTCCACCAGAACCTTTGGCTGTGGTGTTTGCACGTTCTTGCTGTGCATGAATGGGTTCTCTGGTCTCCCACAACTGAGAGACTTGGATGTTGGTGTAATTGGTCGTTCCTAATTGTCCTTTGGTGTGAGTGTGTGTGCGTGCATAGCTGTGTGTCTCTGTGATGAACCGATGACCGGTACAGCATGTACCCCACCTCTCACTCGATGACCACAGGAGATAGGAACCAGCCCACCGACTGCCACCCCCACTGCCCTGCACGGATAAGCAGATTCAGACAATAAATGGACAGGTCAACGGAAAGCACTGCGAATTGCTGAGAGCGTGAAAGCATAAAAATGGAACCAGATACTTCATTATCGGCTTGTGCTGCTTGCAGTAGTTCATTTGGAAAGCCCCCCTGATTTTTCATTTTGCAGATGGATCATTTTGAAATTATCCTGCAGATCAATTCATAATTTGTAATATTATAACTTTCACAAAAATCATCTTTCTTATTTAAACTAATTTAACCTACAGGTTTCTTTATTTGATTTAATAATTTCACCTTGCATAATGGTAAAAATTATGCATTTAGGATCAGAATAAGTGTTTACAGGATAAAAATGTTTGTGTTTCATTTCTGTAATTCTATTTTTGCATGTGCCAGCAAAGTTTTCCTTTTTATCTTTAGCAGGGTAGGACATGACTCTACTTAGACATGGTGTCTTATGATTTTTTTCTGTACTTTCTGATCTTTGCTTCCTCTGCTTTTCCTTTTTTATGCTCAGTTATGACACCTCTGTGCTCCACTGTGGAGGGAGAGGTGACAGAAAGATAGATGACCGAGATATTTCTGCACGCAACCATTGTTTCTGCTGCAGGGCACGAACGTGCCGGCTTGCATAAGGAAAGAGGAGGGCAGCAAGGAAATTATTGGCTCGGTTACTAATCTGGCATTCACACTTCATAGGGGAAGGAAGGTGATCTACAGTAGTAGGCACTTCACAAAACAGATGCTCACTTTCACACATACACACCAGCATGGAAAAACATAAAGACTTCAGCTTTTGTGGCATGCAAGAGTTGGTGCTGCCTTGGTTGCGTGCGAAGGATATATCAGTGTTGGTTGTTCAGCTGATTTTTATGAGAAAGCCGTGAACCCACTCCAACGGTTATCTCCTGATTGTGTCCTTTTGTTTTGACCCAAAATAACAGTTTAACTCCTTCCTCTACCACGACGTCCTGTTGCTCCAGCCTTTGGCCATTAGTCCAAGCACAGTCTTATCTCTTCTGAATTATCACTGGATCGCTTAAAAGGAGCGAAACACGAAAGGCTTCCAAACCTCAAGCGTGTTGCTTCTGATTATTACGCTTATTATCATTATTATTAAGCTTAGATCTGAAAACCATGTTATATTCTGGGAAGTGCAAAACTTCCTGAAACCAAAGACATCATCCGGCCTACCAGAGTTTTTTTGAATGAGAAACATTATCCAATTCACAGCATATGTCATCTCAAGGCACCTTTCAGAGACAAGTTAAAGGTTTTCTATCTAAGGAAAACCAGACCACATCCAGTCGCTGACTTTGCAGGATTTACTCCTCCTGGATGAGCATGTTGTTGATTCTACAGTAATCCCTCACACCAAGCATGCATCCAGCGACAGTGGAGAGAAAAACTCCCTTTTTACACTAAGAAACTTCCCACACAACCAGGCTCAGTGACAAGGAAAACTCTGTATTTTCGAGTAGAAAGAAGACGATATAAAAACGAAACATAGAGGCTCTGATTCATCAATACTTGAATAGAAAAGTATTCTAACATAGAAAGTAAAATAAGGCTATACGCTTCAACCATCTGCCCTGATTGTGTTTAAATTGTCCTTTTTTTAGCCTAAATAGAACCTCAGCACTGGGTGCAATGATTTGACATAAATCGATGTGGCTCCATCTACTGGCAGTACTGCAGCTGCTTAATAGGTCTTGACCATGCTGTAATGCCTCGTGGAAATTTGACAGCTTGGAGAATAGGGGTTACGGCGGTAGCACTGTTAGCTAGAACATGTACTCACGTATCTATCAGCTTCACAGCGATATCAGAATGCTTCCTGAGCTTTAGCTCCAGCTGTGGTGAACTACAACAGACTGTTTTCCCAGAGAAACTCCAGTATTATGCCTCTTGGAATCCAACATCTTTTTGCTCCTTTTTACACTTGATCTTGGCTTTTACGCAAATAGCTAGAAGTTCCTCATTCGCTCAACTTCATTACTACGACCTCTTGACTGATTGTACGCATGTGACATAATCGTGGTCACATGATGTGGTTAAAGTGTGTTTTGGAGAAGCATGTAAAGGATTTTTGACTGACAGTGGTCAGACAGCGAGGAGGTTTTTCTTCATGAGTCTAGCGGGAAAAGTGATCATTCAGTTAGAACAGTCGTCTTGTGCTGAACTCCTGGCTTGGCTTCTGGAGTTTATTATTTCAGAGCGCTTCACATTAACTATGCTCACCCATTGCATTGATGTGTTTTATTTGTTTGTTAATCAGGGTTGGGCACCTAATTGCATTTGCAATATAATCGTAATTTAGCAAAACTGAATTTTTAAATCATAGAGCCACTCATTTTCAGTCACATTAACAAAAGTTAGACAGTTTTTCACTCTGGCTCTTTAGGTCGTGGTTTTACGCTTGAAGTCAGTTTTCCGCCACACAGAAGGGAAGGGACAGTTGCAGGTAGCATGCAGATCCATGCTTGATAGCAGAAGTAAATCATTTTTCATGCAAAGGTTACAGTAAAGTCCTGCAGCAATGGACTGCGAACAAGAAAGCTTTCAAGGTCATGAAAAATTGAAACCCTCCAGTCAAGCGTCTACACGCTTGCAACAAGATCGTAATGCTATATCGCTATATTGGTGAAATGTAATCACAATTTAGATTTTGAGCAATAATTGTGTCTTATTGTTGTCCTGTTGTTGTAATACATGATGTTTGTTTTTAATTAACACCATTGAGCCTCCCCAGTTTCATACAGCAGCAGCCACCACTTGTTCAGATCATGGTAGTCAGTTTGGGTCAGTCACTTGGGTTTTTCTCAGTTATACAAGCCTGCTCTCACATCTGAAAAAGAGTAAATATATAATAAGAATTTGGTTTCCAACTAATCATTGGGACTTTTAACATTATTTGATTGTGTCACTTCTTTACATTATGATGGACAATAAAATCACCTGGAACATTTAACACCAAATATCAAAACAGACATTGGCAAATGCAGTGTTTTAAACTAGATTAGCCTAAAACGAGTCTTCTCTTTCTTTATTCTTGTCATTTTGTGAAAAGAAATCAACTGACTTGTTTAACTCCACATTAATTGTGTGCACAGAGCTGTTATGGGAATGTGCTGTGAGTTTATATTAGGTCATGGCAGCATTCATGTGAGGTGTCATGACCTGCCGCGCAAAATAATCCCATTAGCGTTTGCTCGATGGGGCACACGCAAGGCCAGGAGGCTGCTGGGCAGTGTCCTACGGCTGAAGCTATTGTTCTACTTTACTCCAATGTTGTGTCTCTGTCAGCCTTCAAGAAAGAGCCAACGTTCCAGTTCAGAATGGAACACTGTGTCTGCTTGTATTTCAATACATGTCCATGCATCAATAGCGGCTTTTTGCTTTGGAAGGTAAAGCTGCCTGATGTTACCTGCTATCAAAGGTTACATCAGGCTCCCTAGAACTTAAAAACATTCTAAACTATAGCAAAAACAATAGAAACACAGAAGAAAATACATGAAGATGTGTTTTTGTGGCCATCTCAAACCAATTTTTAAAAGGTTATTTTTGACTTTATGGACATATGAAAGGTTCAATTATGTTGATGCCCAAATAAAAATAAACAGAATATCTTGCATAGGGCTTGCATTAGATTCCCATACTGAGAATGTTCTCCATACCTGTTGGAAAGGTGTGTGCGTGACAATCTTTGCATGAGTATTCTGACAGCCTTCTGGGTTATTACACCCGCTTTTATGTTCATAAATTCTTTAAGACGTATATGACTGCAGGCAAAACCTGTTTTTTTTTTTTTGTTTAGTTTTTTTTTCCTCACTTTTTTCAGTCCCGTTCTGGTGAAATAGAAACAGAGAAACTAAAAGGTGAAAAACGTCTGGGCTCGGTTTCTGCTACTGTTTGCGCCGCTGCTCTCATACCCACACACACACCTTTGGATCTGCACAGTGGCACAGATAACTTTCTGTTCTGGGCCTTTAAGCTCTTTAATCTTTTAAAGAATTTGTGAACTTCATCTGTCCCTTCGCTCGCAGCTGATCCTCAACATTCTGGCCTGCCAGTAAACACCACAGACCCCCTCTTCTAATCCTCTGCTCGTCTCTCCAGAAAACACCTAAAAAATAACAGAGATATAAAAATGGAAATTAATCTAAATGTTGTTTGTAGATAAAAAGGAGTACATTTGTTTTAATAAGTCAAACTCCTATATTAGTCATTTTAAAACGAATCTTACTTATGAAAAAAAGGTTTCTCAATAAGAATCTTAAAAAGTTGTTTTTATCACTTACATTTGCACTGAAATGTTCAGCATTCTTTGCAGTATATCTACATAATAATTGGCAGGTGCTCCTTCTTCTCTATTTAACATGGATCTACAAATTAAACCAGGCATTTCTAGGTTTGGGCCGTTTTGCCCTGCTGCTCAGTCCTGATTAAATATTTAATCTGCATCATTCTTGCAGCAGCCATCTTTTTCTTCCTCTTTATTTTTTTCCTTCCACTAAATTTTCCATTAGAATGGCAGGAAGCAGCAGTCCGTGAGGAGCCAGTTCCTTCAGTAAAGGTTTAATGTGTCGCCAGTCATACTGATGAACATAGCGTCACATTTCTGTAATAAAGTTATTTCTTTATTGATCTTATGTCATATTGCAGCTAAAACAGAAAGTGACTTTCGGTTTTCTTTTGTTGCAAGATAATCACTTAAATTAATGAAAAAAACAGTTAAGATATAGCATCTATTTCCTAAAGATGTTGACGGTTTAAAGTGTTATATTCAAGTGTATAAAGGAGTTTGGTGAAAGGATTTTTTTTGTTGTTGTTGTTTAAAAGAAACAAGGATAACTCCTTTTTATAAATATCATATCAGAATTAATGTGATGATAAATGTTTATTCAATTAGTCTAATGACTAACTTTGTGACTGGAATGAAATACTTTTTCATTCGCCTTCAAACCAAATATGAATATTTTTTAAAGCGTTTTCATAACAGGAGGTTTTTTATTGCAAATGCATTTAAAGATGTTTGAATGTCAGTGAAAAGTTAAATATTTTCAATTGTTTATTTTATGACAACTAGGAAGTTTGAAAGGAAAATTAGGGTTTTTCATAATAATATATTTGCCATGTGTTTTCTGCCAAGATCACAGAGAAGAAAGCTGACAGACGCCTAAAACGAGGCAAATAAGGCAGGAAAGGTATTTGCTAAATTAGCTGGAAACTCACAGTGGTGATAAATTATATTAATGAAAAGTTGGGAGGAAAAAGTAGCCAAGCAAAAACAAGAAAAAGAATCATCCTTATTACAAAATAAATTACAATTGAATTGATATTTACCTTTATGCTTGTATACAAACACCTATATTTTCAAAATTACATTAGAAATTTGGTTCCTCTGCATTCTTAATTTATCAGTCCACCTGAAATATGTATTGGCCATTTTATATTTCTTTTAACTCTGCATTTTCTTATTTTCTTTCACCTAAATTTGATGATAATCTTATGACTTTAGTGCATTTTTCTTCAGCTTTCTGTTTTGTTTTACCACAATTTAAAAATAAAAGTGTGTGTGGGATAAGATTATGGACACCTGCTTCCAATCAGATATTTTATTGATTTGCTTTATTAATTTTAATCTGATGTGAAAATCTGAAATACCAAACCGTGAAGTTTTGATTTCTTAGGTCCCCTCCACAACTTTTCCATGCAGACTCCCTCTGGGACCTTGTAACCGGAGGGGTGACGAGGTCATCTTGTTCTGAGGTTTCGTGACTCGCTTTGCCCTACTGCGACCTTAGCGTGTTGCTTGACTGCAGAGTGAAACCTGAGTGGCAGATTGCATGACTCCAAAGCTCCAAGATCCTTGCATTTACAGAAGCTATAGCGCGCAAATATGTGTACCTCCGTGCAGGAGGGGAGGGGGTGCAGAAAAAAAAATAGACTCGAGCTTTTCTCTCTTTGTTCTGCGAGTTTAAAACCTTTGTGTCTTTTTCAGAGGCTACAACCTTCGCGTGACTTAACCAAGCAGATTTAGGATTGTCCAGAAGACCGAGACCCTCCCCTCTGGACGGCAGCTCCGCTTCTCACGCAACCTGCTGCAGCGAGGCGCAGCGCCGAGGCGCGCGGGAATGGAGACCCTGCAGAGGCAACACATACAGCCCTCCCCCCCCAGGGGACCGGGGCAGACCCCATAATGGCTCCTCATTATGCGAGCATTTCAACTTTTGCCTGTCTTTATTTTTTATTTTTGAAAGAAAGCAGTACATTTCTTTAATAGCTGTGTGTGTGTCCGTGGATCTCAGTGCCAAAAGGGTTTATGCGTAAATCAGGGATTTAAGAAAACAAAAAAGGTATAAATATTTTATATAAAAACATAAAGAATCAAAATGGAGATTTCTATACGTTCAACGAATCAGTAAAATGTGAAAGTTGGCAAAACATTTTGAAAGTCTACTAAAAAAAATCAAATTAAAACAATTACTTGTAGCGCAATATTCTTTTAAATAATAACTTTTGAAAGTAACGTCTTCTTTTTTTTTCTTTTTTTACAATTCTATATAATAAATTAACTGATTTTAGAATTCAGCTTTCGTAGCTTGATATGCACAAGGGATGAAATAAAACATTTAGAGCAAAAATATCCACATTTTGAAGCAGTCCCTTGGCTAAATCTGTTAAACGGCAACCAAGTTCAAATCTTTTATTTTATAAATATTTGCATGCATGGCTGTGATTGAATCCATATATTTCAGCACAAGAAAAAAAAATTCAAGTTACATTTAATCTGAAGAATAAATGAATTTTGAGGATCCATATTTAACTTTTCTAAAGGTAATTATTGTCAGTAATTCAATTTAGATATTCAGACTCATATGTAGGTTTGTATATTTCATCTTATGATTGAGGCTTACAGCTGATGATGTCCAAGATGTAGTTTTTTTTTATGCATCAGTACAGGTTGGTGGAGGCAGTGTGATGAGCTTCTCATTCAGAAAATAAGGTTGCTTCAATAGAAGCTATACGAATATCTGCATGTCTGGGTCTCATGTTGCTCATCTTTACTTTCTTGTTAAAATTTAGGGCAGAAGAGATTATTGGCCAATCCAACAGATTAACTGCAGTCATTAAAGTAGGTATTGCTGAATTTGGTACTGTGGTTGGGTGCCAGAGAAATTAAACCATGTATCCCCAAAGGGGGAAAGAGAAATTCTCTAACAGTTCCCATCAGTCAGCTGCACTGATATTGGAGTTGGATCAACATCAATGGCTCCTCAAACTGTCACTGACTGGGAAAACATTGCACCGCAAGTAACTTAGTTTTTATGTCGCTTTCTCCTCCCCTGATTTCTGTGACCTTTATTTCTACACTATTTTGCAAAATTTGATCCCTTAAAAAAAGGTATAAAATATATAAAAACAAATAACCTGGAATCATTTCATTGGAAAAGTTCAGAAATTTTCCCCTTGAATGATAATTTCTCTGGTTTTATTCTTCCTGCAGATTTTCTTTCTTGCCCAGTTTTTCCTTCCACTAAACTTTCTGAAATCCTACTTTGGTAAAGAACAGTTTGAATATTCACCCTTTTTAAACAGTAATCTTTTATTTTATTTTATTTTTTACTTATCAGTCAGCGACTTAGAGGCATAAACATATCCATAATATCACATTTCTCAGAAGTCTGTTCTTATTGGTATTCAATTAAATTGACATATTTGTATAACAAATTCTTATATATTATATGTATATTTTTTTATTTCTAAACAACTTTCTATTCACATTTATTGAGATACACAGGCAGAATGTCAAGAATAAAAATATGCCATCACAGTTGCAATGTTCTTGCCCAGAAGTGGTCCGATAGATTAGAGAGAAAAAAGTGCACTTTTACATGAAGAAGAATCAGATTCTAGAATAAATGAGAACAAAAGTGTTGCTAAGAATCAGCTTGGTTGTCATAAAGTATGCATGTTCCAACCACTGACCTATTGTCCCTTTTTACCCAAGTTGTAACGGTGCGTTATAAGCAGCTCATTGTGCAGTGCGTAATCTAAATGTAATGAACTTATCCGCCCTGGCGCTCCGGTGCCGCCTGCTCCCCCTCCTCTCTGCCCAGCATCCTCCTCTAAGGGGAGGAGAAGGTTTGATCACTGCACTCTCACGCAACTGGTCAATCTTTAACTCCCGTGGAGTTGCATACTGGAACAAGCACGCAATGGCATAGGTTTTATCAGCACTGTCTAACTGTGGCTGGAAAAGGCTGGAATGACAAGAATTCCTGCCTTCACTTCAAACCTGGTGAGGAAATGTGGTAGAAAGTTGGAAAGTTGAAAGCATGTGGTCTAAATTGGTCTCCTTTATTATCAGTGCAACAAAAAAGGCTTCTTTCTTTAAGATATCTGGTTAACCAGACTGATACATGCGTCAGAAAAAAGTCTAACTGCTCACATCAAGACATGTGTGAAAGTGAACCAAAAAAAAAAACACAAAAAAACAATAAAAACAGCAAATGCATAAAAGATACAAAGCAGCCACTGCAAACTTTAAATACCCTGCAGAACAAGTGCATGATGATAAAGTTTGAACGCTCTTATCGCAGATCAGACACTGATTTGCAGCCCGCCTTTCACAGCTGTGTCTCGTGCGCACCCAGACTTGGAGAACGCGGCAGACACACTGTAACGCACGCGAAGTGTGTAATGTAAGGACCACACAGAGATACACCCATCAACCTTTTTTTTTTATCCTCCAAACTTCATTCACGTTTGAGCATTAAAGGGGAGCGGCGCAAAGTCGGAGGAGGGGGGATGATGTCACGCACAGCAGCCAATCAAATGGTGCAGCGCTCTATAAATTATACGTCCATGCCCCGTTGAAGACACCAGCAACATTTAGGACACCTTGAAGAAACTGTTTTGGTGCTGTTGGAAACACATCTGTGGGATTAGATCGTTCTCTCAATAAAAGGTAAGGTTGTTTTCTGCACACTGTAAGTTATTTCTAAGTATTGAGAAGATTCTGGAAAGCATAACTTTAGTATAAATTAGTTATATGCACATGCTTTGTGTAATTCTTGAGCTTAAATTTTATGAATTATGACTTAGACATCTAAGTGCCATAATGCATTATTTAAAATGATGCAAAGATCACCACTCTGCAGAAAATCTAGAGCCAAACACATGCCACCGTTTTCCATTAACTGTGTCATTTTGTTGCGCAACACGTCTTTCTTCTCTCTGTCAACGCTAATCTAATCCCCCCTCCTATTTAATTTACAGGTTGAACAGAAGAGTTGTCATCATGGCATTAATGATCCTACCATTCATTGGAGCACTCTCGATCTCCGAGGGTTTGATAGCCTTGGCAACGGTGTGTCTGGTCTACCTGACCCTGAAGCATTTCCGAAAACAGATCCCAGAGGGGCTTCAACAACTCCCCGGCCCAAGTTCACTTCCTGTCATCGGGAACCTGCTAGACATGGGCAGCAAGCCTTATCTAAGTCTTACTGAAATGAGCAAACGCTTTGGAGATGTGTTCCAGATTCAGATCGGCATGCGTCCAGTTGTTGTTCTGAGTGGTTATGAAACGGTTAAACAGGCTCTCACCAAACAGGGAGACGACTTCGCCGGCAGACCAGACCTATACAGCTTCCGCTTCATCAATGATGGCAAAAGTCTGGCCTTCAGCACTGACAAAGCCGGCGTTTGGCGGGCTCGCAGAAAGCTTGCCTACAGTGCACTGCGCTCTTTTTCCTCCCTGGAGGGAAAGCTCCCAGAGTACTCCTGTGTTCTGGAGGAACACATCTGCAAAGAGACCGACTATCTGATCAAGGAACTCCAAAAGGTCATGAAAACTGAAGGCAAATTTGACCCTTTCCGGTACATAGTTGTTTCTGTTGCCAACGTGATCTGTGGCATGTGCTTCGGCCGCCGCTATGACCACCATAACCAGGAACTGCTGAGTCTGGTAAACCTGGCCGAAGATTTTGTGTCGGTGACAGGCAGTGGCAACCCAGCTGACTTCATCCCTGCTCTGCAGTACCTGCCCAGCAAATCAATGAAGAAGTTTTTCAGCCTCAACGACCGCTTCAACAACTTTGTTCAAAAGATCGTCACTGAGCACTATGCCACCTTTGACAAGGTATTCCACACACTATATATTTTAACAAATTATTTAGCTTTTTTTTTATTTGAAGAGTTTTTTTTTATGAAATTGTCAATTCATTAACTTCCAGGACAACATCCGTGACATCACCGACTCCTTAATAGATCACTGCGAGGATCGGAAGCTTGATGAGAACTCCAACATCCAGATGTCAGATGAGAAAGTTGTTGGCATCGTCAATGACCTCTTTGGAGCTGGTAGGTTTCAAAACATCCAGATTATTTGGATCATATGTCCTCTTTATATAACACAGGCGTCCTCAAAACTCTTTTTGTCCATTTTGTTCCACTAGGTTTTGACACCATCTCTACTGCTCTGTCATGGGCTGTGATGTACCTTGTGGCGTATCCAGAGGTTGAGGAGAAGCTTTTTGAAGAAATAAGTAAGTTTGAGTCTTTTTTTTCTCTTTTTTTTATCTTGCATAACAATATATATATATTGAGCATTACTTCAATTAGTTTTTATGCTTTTTTTTTTGCTCCACCCTGATATTTAACCCACTTCTCTAATTTTTAGAGGAGAAAATCGGTCTGGATCGTACACCTACTCTCTCTGATAAAAACAACTTGCCTTTCCTGGAGTCTTTCATCCTGGAGCTGTTCCGTCATTCTTCATACCTGCCTTTCACAATCCCACACTGGTAAGTCTTTTTTTTTCTTCTAAATATCACCTGCAATCATTATCTGGCAATTAAATGCAGAGTATTTCAAAGTTTAACATAGGGAAAGGCTTTATGATGGACTGACACTTTATTTGTTTGTTGTTTTAGCTCTACAAAAGATACATCTCTGAACGGCTACTTCATCCCCAAAGATACTTGTGTCTTTATAAACCAGTGGCAGATTAACCACGACCCGTAAGTTTCTTTTGTATATTTTAGTCTTCAGTTTTGAACTCTAACATTTTAGACAGATTTTGATACCTGCAAAGAGAGAAACATGCTGAAATAATAACTCAGAAATCAATATAGATATATTGAATTAATAAACTGTTGCTTCTCAGAGAGCTGTGGAAAGACCCATCTTCGTTCATCCCGGAACGCTTCCTCAACGCTGACGGCACAGAGGTCAACAAGCTAGATGGAGAGAAAGTGTTGATTTTTGGCTTAGGAAGGAGGCGATGCATCGGCGAAGTTATCGCGCGAAATGAAGTCTTCCTCTTCCTGGCGATCATCATCCAGAAGCTGCACTTTTACAGGTTACCTGGAGAGCCCCTGGACATGACCCCAGAGTACGGCCTCACAATGAAACACAAACGCTGCTTCCTGGGAGTTACTATGAGAGCTAATGATGAGCAGTGAAGCTATTCGTTATTAAGAAATGAAGACTCTGAAGGTGGCTTTAGTTGACTGTGATACTATAGATTAAGAGTTACACTAAGTGTGAGTGAAAAATGTATTTTTCTAAGAATGTAGGACACTGGGTGACCTCTATCTATAGAGTTAACAGCATAGAAGCAAGTAAAAGAACTGGGTTTGATGCAGATTGTAAGAGCTGTCTACATTTGGGTCTATCTCTCTGTAGTTTGAAGCTCTTCATTACTGTACGTTGTCTCCGCTTCTAAATGAAGAAAAAGAAGATGCATATTTCTTTGCCATATTGTCCTGTAATCCTAGAGTTTCCCACGTAGAAGTGATTAAGCAGACAATAAGAGTTTTTCATCTTTTTGGATGAATGATCAGTTTTATATGCATTACTATGAAGGGCACTGCAATTTACATACTGTCAGAGAAGTACCTGAAGCAAACAGATACCACAGTATGATATCATTTATATTTTTAAGCTAATTACTGTCATTTCATTATACTGTAAAAGACAATCCCAAAGCTATATTTGTATCCCTAAATGTGATCATTTGTGCATGTGTGTCTGTATTTTCTTATAGGTCAATTTTATGATCCAAGCACTTGTTTATATTTGAGGTGAAATACTTGTCGGTGTCACAAAGAAAATTGATCAATCAGGGCATTTTCAAATGATTCTGGAAAAATAACATAATGCTGTATGTTTTTTTTTGTCTCTTATATATCATTTATTGTTTAAAAAGATGTAAGGGATGAAATTGTTCCATCAACAGAAATAAAACTAAATGCTGTACACATCATGCTGTTGTCTGTCTAAATTAAACAGGCATGTATTTGTTCAAACATAATGTAATAAGTGATGGGCATGTTTTCAATCCATTTATCAGTCATCAAATGGAGAAAATAACAAAACAAACCCATGTGGTTGAAAGAGGACGTGACGTAAAGTGCGGACGGATGATAACTTCCCCGTTGGTCCACCGAATGCAGCCTGCGCCATCTTTCTTATTAGTCGCCGCTGTCGGGTAGCGGCAGCCTTCATGCTTTGCGAGGAGAGCTCTCCATGCAAAGCATTATGGGATATATCTGCCTCTTCTGAGGCCTTTCTTTTCTTCTCATCCACTTCGCAGACACTTTTTCTCTTACAACTTTCGGCCGTTTTCAGAGAACCGCAGTTAAAAATTGAGCTTCAGTGACTGTCTGAAACCATAGCTCACCACAGATATATGCCTGAAAGTGTGCGTGTAACAAAAAGATAGCTGAGGGGGTCAACACACTGGCCCTACTGGGTCAGTCTGGCCTGGTTACAGAGAAGGTAACGTTGCTGTGCAGCACAAAAAAGCATTTTTTTTCCCTAAAAGGATGTAAATACCACATTTGTATTTATATTACTTTTGAACATTTTTCCCTACTACTCTGCACTTATTTTTGGGAGGTGTGGAATAAAAATCATAACCTGAAGATGTTGACATGCCCTCCATAATTTTTTGCATCATTTTGGATTCAAGTTTACTGTGTCAAGGCCCAAAACAGGGGCTGTTAGCAAGAACCCACGACAGATGGCCTTACGTAAATATATAACTAGAATGATTGACAACTAGAAGGACCACTTATTTAGGTGATCCACCCAGAAATAAAAGATCTTCCTGTATACCTTTAATATTAGTATTGTCAGCCCCCCTCTGGGCTGCATCTTAGTCTTTACAGCAGAAAAAAACCCCAGCACATCCTACCTAGAGGTTAGAAAAACAATTCAATCAGATTCAATCAGACACTTTTAAAAATGAATGCGTTGATTGCAGCAAAAAAAGAAAAAGTTATAGCAAAGAATTATAGCAAAGGCAGGTTCAATAATAGATCACATGGTCTTAGCAGGCTGTTTTGTAGAAATGTTGGAGAAAACAGTCAAACCAATAAAGCAGAATTTCTGTTGACCTGTTTTAGGCACAATTTACATAGTTTCACCAACTGACTACTGGCTACATTTTACAAATCCTACTTTTTGAAGCATAATTATGTTTGGAGATGATCAAAGCTTTCCTCAAAGTTTTTTTTTCTTCTAAATGGCAAAAACAATGAGTATACTAAGTGTCTGGGCCCCACCAGAGCTCTAATCCATGTAGTTTTTTGACCTATTAATGCTGCTTTTTGATTGTTTTCTCAAGTTGAATTTTCCGAGTCAGAAAAAGAACAAGAATGCGCCTTGAAGTTGGAAATACGAGGGGAAAAGTCAGAGGTCTTCAAGCAGCCCCCAGCTCCATTTCCACTGTTGCTGCTACGCAAATGCAGGGGCCCTCTAAAGTCTGCACCCTGTTAAAGGGCAAGGTTTTTAGGATGCTGGAAATTCACATGATAAATCATATCCATTTCCAATACTTAGTCCTAAATTTGGCACATAAATTAGAAGTTACCTGCTTTCAATTATAAATAACAGCATTATTTAACAGTAACTTGTTGTGGTTGAGTTCCCCTGTAATATCCTACTTGTAAAAACTACAATCTCCTTGGATACACTTTTTACCGATGTATAGAAAAATGCCATAATTCTCCACTATCATATTGTAATTGCTTTATCATTGAAGCTGCAACATTACCACATACAGTTATGGTTTTCCAACAATGTAGTGTAATATCACAGATATACTGTAAGTATGTTTCACTGTCTATTGCTGTGATCCTGTGATGTTGAAAAATATAATTCCTTTTTAAGTTCCAGCTTCTAAAAGACATCTGGAGGTTTTGAGTCAAAATTGAGGGGTATGTGGAACTGTTCATAATTTCATTCTGTTTCTTAAAAAATAAAAACAGTTTAATCTGAAGAAAATCAAGTCCAAATCCCTTTTAAGCTGCTTTTAAAAGGTTTTGTTTCATAGGAGCATTAAACAGGCTCCCTCAAGCTAGAAAGGGGTTTTTCATAGAAATAAACCGCCTTTGACCAGAATTATTCCTCCTTTATCCAGACATACAGATGTTTTATATTATGGAAGATTTTGTACCGCTGTCTTGACTGAAAACTTTGCACAATTACATATTTTTTGATCCTTGGCAACATATTTAAAATTTCTCACCAGTCTAAGCAAAGCAAACTACTGAAGACTTTATCTTAAGGGGAAAGATTTTAAGGAAGAATATGGCTGGTATGGTCAATGATCTGACAGTGCTTGAAATATTAAATAGTTTTAGATCATAGCATATTTTCTTATTACAGTTATTTTCTCATTAATGGGTATTTTCTGCAGATGAGTGTTTTTCCTTAGTGTGCATTAGGAATGAGGTGGAAAACACAAAACGGTGATTGAAGGGAGTGCTGCAGTGTCACAATAACCCATCAGCACAAATTCCATGCAGACTACCTTAAAGAACATCATGACTCAGCGCCACAGCTTTTTATTCTTATAAAAAGGTTTTTTTTCAGCCTCCGATACAGTATGGTTCAGTTTCACAACAGAATGCAAGTGAGTCCTTCACTACTGTGCACAGAATCCTAGTAACCTTTGTCACATTGGTTTCAACCAAATTTTATTGGGATTTTTTTTTGTGACGGTCCAACACAAAGTGGTTTTCAATTGTAAAGTTAAAGGAAAATGATGCAATGTTTTTTTTTATGTTTAGAAGTTAAAAATCAACTAATTGTAGCATGATCTCATTTTCCTCACCACTTTTTTACGTCCCTTTTAAAACCCTCATGGAAAAGCTGAGTGGCTGACAGCTTTATGTGTATAAAGACATAAAGTGCATCAAATTTCTTCAACAGCAATGATCAGAATTTTGGAAGTGAATTTCAATACTGTTTAAACATCAATTTCACCCTTTAAGGTAACCTTATTCTCAAGCTAAGTTTTTTGCTCTTTTAAACTTTTTTTTTATAAATAAAGAGATTTAGCTACAGTTGCTATTAGGCTTTTTGACAATTATCAAAGGAATGTTTTGAGCATTTTTATTTAGCTTTTTAAAAGGAATTTAAATTGTCTTCACTGCACCTGCTAAAAAGATTATGCTGACGTGAAATTGTACCTGTAAGAGAGAAAGAAAAACACAGAAGTGTTAAAAAAGTCAAAGTATTGCAAGAAAAGGCGAAGTGAATTGTTTGTTTTACGATATTTAGCCATGTCATATCAACTCCTGTTTTAGTCTCAATAAATGAGTGACATAAAGTAACAGGACTGCAGTTCAATGGTAGCCCCAGCCAAAACATGCTGCCATTGTGTAATTGTTTACATTGAACTTTAGACTGTGCAGCGGAGGGAAGCTTGGACTGCTGCCCTTAATGTTAGACTGTAGTGTCAAACTGTCATGAAGCAATCACTAGTAAAAGGAGAGTTTGAATTTTCCCGGCAGTCTCTGTTAATAAACTCCTGAACCTTTTCGAAACCTTTTTAAACAGAAAAATTTAACAAAACGAGATCAATTCCAACCCAGGCTGTGGATGCACACAGCCATAGAGCTAAAAACTGTAGCTTCCTGATTAAATCATCTCAGAGCAGTATTTCCTGTAGTCTACATCGGTCTGCAGGAAGTCTGAGTGGACAGTTTCTGTGGCCTGACCAGCAGTATGTTAAACGGGGTTTACTCTGGCATGTCCCAACACCAAACAATAGATGAGTAACAGCAGCTGAGACACATTATCTGAAGCCAAATGAATCTTTTGTGCCTTATAATCAAAACTTACACAATATTAAAAAAAATCCAGTGTGTGTTTGCAACTGTGTGTCTGTTATCACTGTGGTTCATATTGAGAAATATGAGCTTGGGACTGAACAATGACCTCCCCACCATAAGATTCCCATAGCGTGCTAAAAGCTTGTACCACAGTTCCTCTTTACAGTATGTGTGTGACTAAAATCAATAAACAGTCCCCCTCCCTCTCGGTGTCTGCTCCTAAAGCCTGGCTTTCGTGCCGCCGTGCCCTCCTGTCCTCTCTCTCCATATCTCCCTGGCCTCAGTCACTGTTGGCCCGCACAGGAAACCTACACCCCCTCCCCGACAGGAAGCCACGTTGTCCCAGTGTGCTCGGAAGGCCAAAGTGATATCAATTGTGGAAGCAATGTTTACCTTTCGAGTTTTTATTTTAATCTCTTGTTCTCAGGCTGGTGGCCAGGGAGCTAATGCCCAAATTGCATGGGGCCAAAGTGCTGAGTGGCTTGGGCAGGGCCGGTCCTTTCACACGCAATGCCATGCTCCCAAGAAGCCCCCGGCCACAAAGAAGGAGGGGGTGTGTGGATTGTTGCTAGTACAGCATCAGAGATTCCAGGAATGGTTTCTAAACATCGGCCATTGATCTCTTTGAGAGAACTGAATGGGAGTTTGGAAACTGGCTGCCTTTTTGGATGATCTAAAGGGCCACTGAGGCAGAGGCAAATTCCACCAGACGGGCAAGAACCTGTGCTTTGGTCGGGCCGACAGCACGCCGTCCATAGAAAACGCGCTTTCATAACTTGGATACTGGCTTTGTGTATGAAGTAAAAAAACATTGCATGGCTGGAGTTTTTCTCCTACTTTAGACGATACATTCCTTCTAAATTCATTTTTTTACACATTCATGCTTTTGGCATAACAGCTGTTTTTATGAGTCAATAACATAACAGAGGGGCAATAAGGGGCATCCATCATTTTGGGAGCTACAATAGAGCAGTTAGTGCTGCCGCCTTGCAGTAAGTAGGCCCTGGGTGTGCATCCTGGCCTGGGGGCTTCAAGTAGCCATGTTTTCTCCATGCATGTGTTCTCTCCAATTACTGCTGTTTCCTTTTCAGTCTATAGAGATTAGCGTTAGATTATTAGATTCTTTAAATTGCTGGTGAGACTTGAGAATTGGTGTGTTTGTGTGGTCTGATGTGTACTACAGCATAAGAACAATTTTCCTTCCTGCACTGTGAGGACTCACAGATTAGACAGACATAAATCAGCTATTAACAGATATATCCCCCCCCTTATATTGATACCCATAAATCAGTTCTGGTGCTGTGAACTTCTTCCAGTTAACCTGTCTGTCATTTAATCTCAGTGTTGATAGAGCTGCTCTTTCAAAGGTTTTTGTTGTGCAGTGGCAAGGAGAAAAAACCACACCACATAGCTGTGGGGAAAAGGTTAAATCAATATGTTAATGTCAAATATCCCTAAGTTGAAACATGTCACAAAAATTGTTAAATTCTATGGTGCTTAATTCTAAGATAACTGTCAATGAAAACATATGGGTTTGAATTTTTTAATGTAGGTCAATAAACACAAATACATTTGAGGTTTGCATTCGTTCTTTACTGTCAACTCAAACAAACATGACATAAGGTGTTTCATCTGTGAGAATATAAATATAGAAGTGACAAGAACTACATGTTGAAATCACATATTTATATATATATATATATATATATA
>NW_015150724.1:918727-920089 GCF_000732505.1 Cyprinodon variegatus | reverse complement strand
ATATATATATATATATATATATATATATATATATATATATGATTTATTCCAGTAAATGTGTGTTTTTTACTTAAAAATGTGATTTGTACTTGTAAACTTGAGCTTTGCAATTGTAAAATAAAATTTCTACTCGTACATATGTGTTTCGAAGTCAGAAATGTATGATTTGTAAATGATTGTGGTTAGTACTTTGTGTTCTGTACTGTTACATGGGTCATTACTTGTACATTTGAGATTTGTACATGTACATATATGATTCATGCTTCTAAACTTAGATTTTGTACTTTTCAAATTGTGAGTCATGCTTACAAATTTGTTTTTCCAACTCTCAGATTTTTCAGTTGTACTTTATTTTATCACACATTTGTAAATTGTGTTTTGTACTGCCAACTCTGTAATTCATATATTCATATATACATATTTATATATGTATATTTTTATTTCAGCTTCTTCTCACAGATCAGACACCTGATTTCACAAATCTATGAGTTGCCAACATAATGTGCTGGAGTTGCCACAAATCTTAATTGAATTCCTTTTTATTTACTTACATTTACAAATTCGAACCCTTATCATACTTTTTTTTTGTTTGTTTGTTTTTTTAACTGACACTCATCTTACTCCATAAAATTCATCATCCAAAAATGGAAAGCATTGCTGAGTCTTAAACAAAGCAGCCGGAGAAGACCAAAGTAAAATTTTTTGGGCAACTTGCTGCATAATGTCCAGTAGAAAGTAAACACCTCACATCAGCGGCCCCGTCATGATGTGAATATGTACTATTATTGAACTGGGACATGCAGTGGAAGAAAAAATGCATGCAAAATAAAGAGCGTCTTTTGAATCCCATGTCTATCAGGACGACCCTAAACATAGCAGAGCTTTATTAGAACAGGTCAGGTCAAATAATTTTCTTGTGTTTAAAACAATCTATGAGTTTTTAAAAAGTGACACTCCTCATGCAGCCTGATAAGCTTGATATGTTTTTTTTTAAGAATGGTAACAATTCTGTTGATATGCAAAACTAATAACGAGTGGCTGTTTAGAAAACATAAAGTGACCTAAAAAATTTCTGGCTAGAAATGCCTGAGTGGAAATTTGTGCCAAACTGGTCACATTTTTAAATGTAGATTTGAAATGCTGGAAAATGTATAAAGCATGAATGTTTGTCTTATTGAGTGATATAATTACTTAGTGAAGCTAAATGCTGTATCGTTTCTGATCTATTATAACACCGAACATTTCTTTTCAACTTCTTTGATAGTAAGACTAGCGAGGTAATTTCCTTTTGCATACAGTGGGGCAAAAAAATATTTAGTCAGCCACCAATAGTGCAAGTTCTCCCACTTAAAAAGATGAGAG